>NW_027339961.1:0-775 GCF_000331145.2 Cicer arietinum | reverse complement strand
TTTTTTTAATAAATAAATAAAAAGGTTTAAATAGGCTAAGCTTGAACAGATTTTTGTTGTTTGTTATTAGAACATGGACCCAACTAAACTTAAAAAAATAAATTTTGAGTAAAATCCAAACCCAACTTAGCAAAAGAAATCTGAAAACCCTAATTTAGACATAAGGAAGACGACCACATTACCTAAGGGAGGCGGCCACAAAGCTTGGACTCAGTGGCTAGGCAACAAACAGAAGGAACGAGAACGAAGAAAGAACGAAGAAGACGATGGCTAGGATGACATCAGCGACGACAGCGTCAATACGGTGGCGACAGTGGCAGCACGACAATGTCAAAAGACATGGTTGCCGTTGACAGCGACGACGGTGACATAAACATCGTCAAAGGTTTGAGTTTTCTGATTTTTATTGTATTTTATTTTCAATCACCATACCTTTACTATTAACCTTACATTTATATAACACTAGAGCTATGTAAAAGGAAAAAAAAAATCTTCTCTTCTTCTTGCTCGTTTGCTTCTGCTACTACTCTTGTTTTCTTCTTTTTTTGTTTAGGTATTTTTCTGTTTAGGGATTTTTCTAATCGTGTTCAATTTTTTTCCCTTCTCTTTGTTTGTGTGTGAGTGTACTTTTCAATAGAGTTAAACTCTGATCCTCTTCTTGAAAATTGATAAGGTGTATTTATAGAGTTTTTTTATCTGTTTAGTTGATTTCTTTCTTGCCTCTGTTCCTTCTCCATCAATTTCGTGTTTGATGTTTAAATTATTTGCTCATAAT
>NW_027339960.1:6570-15816 GCF_000331145.2 Cicer arietinum | reverse complement strand
TGGACATGAATAATCCTAGGCAGGACGAAAATGACCTAAATGTTAATCCAATGACACAAACACACTTATTCGATGCAAAAGATTGGTTAAAAATATCAAATGGATATGAATAAGACTAGGCAGGATGAAAATGACATAAATGTTAATCCAATAACACAAACACACTTATTGGATGCACAAGATTGATTAAAAACGCAAAATTGACTAGAATAAGTCGAAGGATGACGATAATGAAAAAATCTTAATCCAGTGTCACAAACCAACTGATTGGATTCAAAAGATTGGTTAAAAACCCTATATGGATTTGAATAAGTCGAAGGAGGACGAAAAATACCTAAATGTTACTCCAGTGACACAAACACACTTATTGAATGAACAAGATTGTTTAAAAACCCTAAATGGATTTGAATATGCCTAAGAAGGGAGAAAATGACCTAAATTTTAATTCAAAGACACAAACGTACTTTTGTGACGCACAAGATTGGTTAAAAACCCTAAATGGACTAGAATAAGCCTAAACACAAACGCACTTTTGGGAAGACAAAAATGAACTAAATATTAAGCCAATGACACAAACACAATTATTGGATTCATCGGATTAATTAAAAACCCTAAATGTATTAGAATAAGCCAAGGGAGGACGAAAATGACCAAACTGTTTATCCAATGATACAATCGCTCTTATTGGATGCACAAGATTGTTTGAAAAGCCTAAATGGATTTGAATAAGCCTAAGGAAGACTAAAATGACCTAAATGTTAATCCAATGACACAAACACACTTTTTGATGCACATGATTGGTTAAAAACCCGAAATGGATTGGAATAAGCCTTGGGAAGAAAAAAATGAACTAAATATTAATCAAATGACATAAACACACTTATTAGATGCACAAGATTGGTTAAAATCCCAAAATGGACTAGAATAAATCGACGGTTGATAAAAATGACCTAAATGTTAATCCAATGACACAAACACAGTTATTGGATGCACAACAATGCTCAAAATCCCTAAATGGACTAGAATAAGCCTTGGGAGGACGTAAAATAACCTTAATATTAGTCCAATGACACAATACACTTATTGTATGCATAAGATTGGATAAATGTTAATCCAATGACACTACCACAATTATTGGATACATAAGATTGATTAAAAACCCTAAATGAAATAGAATAAGCCTAGGCATGACGAAATTGACCTAAATGTGAATCCAATGACACAAACACACATATTGGATGTACAAGATTGGCTAAAAACCCAAAATGGACTAGAATAAGTCAAAGAATGATGAAAATGACCTAAATATTAATCCAATGACACCAACCCCTTTATTGGATCTACGAAATTTTTTAAAACCCCTAAATGGACTAGAACTAACCTAGGGATGACAAAAATGAACTAAATTTCAACCGAATGATACAAACACACTTATTTGAGGTATAAGGATTTTTAAAAACCTAAGCCTAGGGAGGATGAAAATGACCTAAGTGTTAATCTAATGACACAAACACACTTAATGGACGCACATGATTGTTTAAAAACCCTAAATGGACATGAATAATCCTATGGAGGACGAAAATCACCAAAATGTTTATCCAATGAGACAAACATACTTATTGGATGCAAAACATTGGTTAAAAATCTTAAATAGATTAGAATAAGACTAGGCGGAATGAAAATTACATAAATGTTAATCCAATGACACAAAAACACTTATTGGATGCAGAAGATTCGTGAAAACCCCTAAATGCACTAGAATAAGTCGAAGGACGACGAGAATGAGCAAAATCTTATTCGAATTGCACATACAAACTTATTGGATTCAAAAGATTCGTTAAAAACCCTATATGGATAAGAATTAGTCGAAGGAGGAAAAAAAAGATCTAAATGTTTATCCAATGACACAAACACACTTAATTGATGTACATGATTTTTTAAAAACCATAAATGGATTAGAATAAGCCTAGGGAGAATGAAAATGACCTAAATGTTTATCCATTGACACAAACGAACTTATTGGACGCACATGATTGTTTAAAAACCCTAAATGGTCTAGAATAAGCCTAAGGAGGAAAAAAAATGACCTAAATATTAAACCAATGACACAAACCTTCTTATTGGATGCACTAGATTGTTTAAAAGCCCTAAGTGGACTTGAATAAGCCCAAAGAGGATGAAAATGACCTATATATTAATCCAATGACACAAACACACTTATTGGATGCACAAGATTGTTTAAAAACCCTAAATGGATTTGAGTAACCCTAAGAAGGAAGAAAATGACCTAAATTTTAATTCAATGACACAAACGCACTTTGGTGATGAATAAGATAGGGTAAAAACCCTATATGGATTAAAAAAAGCCAAGGATGGAAGAAAATGACCTAAATATTAGTCCAATGACACAATACACTTATTGTATGCATAAGATTGGATAAATGTTAATCCAATGACACAAGCACATTTATTGGATACATAAGATTGGTTAAAAACCCTAAATGAAATAGAATAAGCCTAGGGATGACGAAATTGACCTAAACGTGAATCTAATGACACAAACACACGTATTGGATGCACAAGATTGGCTAAAAACCCAAAATGGACTAGAATTGGCTAAAAACCCAAAATGGACTAGAATAAGTCTATGAATGATGAAAATGACCTAAATATTATTCCAACGACACAAACACCTTTATTGGATCCACATGATTTTTTAAAACCCCTGAATGGAGTAGAACAAACCAAGGGAGGACAAAAATGAGGCATAAGAATGGTTAAAACCCCTAAATTGATTAGAATAAGCCTAGGCAGGAAGAAAATGACCTAAATATTAATCCAATGACACAAACACACTTAATGGACGCACAAGATTGTTTAAAAACCCAAAATGGACATGAACAATCCTAGGGAGGACAAAAATGACCTAAATGTTAATCCAATGAGACAAACATACTTATTGGATGCACAAGATTGGTTAAAAACCCTAAATGGACTAGAATAAGTCGAAGGATGACGAGAATGACCAAAATCTTAATCCAATGGCACATACGAACTTATTGGATTCAAAAGATTGGTTAAAAACCCTAAATGGATTGGAATTAGTCGAAGGAGGACAAAAAAGACCTAAATGTTAATCCCATGACTCAAACACATTTAATTGATGTACAAGGTTATTTAAAAACCGTAAATGGATTAGAATAAGCCTAGGGAGGAAGAAAATGACCAAAATGTTTATCCAATGACACAAACGCACTTAATGGACGCACATGATTTTTTAAAAACCCTAAATGGACTTGAATAATCCTAGGGAGAACGAAAAGACCTAAATATTAATCCGATGACACAAACACACTTATTGGATGCACAAGATTGTTTAAAAGCCCTAAGTGGACTTGAATAAGCCAAAAGAGGACAAAAAGGACCTATATATTAATCCAATGACACAAACACACTTATTGGATGTACAAGATTGTTTAAAAACCCTAAATGGATTTGAATAACCCTAAGAAGGAAGGAAATGACCTAAATTTTAATTCAATGATACAAACGCACTTTTGTGATGCACAAGATTGGTTAAAAACCTTAAATCGACTAGAATAAGCCTAGGGAAGACAAAAATGAACTAAATGTTATTCCAATGACACAAACACACCTATTGGATGCATAAGATTGGTTAAAAACCCTAAATGGATTAAAATAAGCCAAGGGGCGAAGAAAATGACCCAAATGTTAATCCAATGACACAAAGACACTTATTGGATACACAACATTGGTTAAAACCCTAAATGGATTAGAGTAAGCCATGGGAGGACAAAAATGACCTAAATGTTAATACAACGACATAGATGAACTTATTGGATTCACAAGATTGGTTAAAAACCATAAAAGGATTAGAATTAGTCGAAGGAGGATGAAAATGACCTAAATGTTTATCCAACGACACAAACGCACCTATTCTATGCACACGTCTGTTTAAAATCCCTAAATGGACAAGAATAAGAATAGGGAGGACAAAAACGAACTAAATGTTAATCCAATGACACAAACACAGTTATTGGATGTATCAAATTGATAAAAAACCCCAAATGTATTAGAATAAGCCTAGGGAAGTAAAAAATGACCTAAATATTAATCTAATGACAAAACACACTTACTACATGCACCAGATTGTCGAAAAACCTTAAATGGATTAGAATAAGCCTAAAGAGGACGAAATTGACCTCATTGTTTATCCAATGACATAAACGCACTTAATGGACGCACATGATTGTTTAAAAACACTAAATGGAGTTGAACAAGCCTAGGAAGGACGAAAAAGACCGAAATATTAATCCAATGATACAAACACACTTATTGGATGCACAAGTTGTTTAAAAACCCTAAATAAATTTGAATAAGCCTAAGAAAAAAGAAAATGACCTAAATTTTAGTTCAATGAAACGAACGCACTTTTGTGATGCACAAGAATGGTTAAAAATCCGAAATGGACGAGAATAAGACTAGGGAAGACAAAAATGAACTAAATGTTATTCCAACGACACAAACACACCTATTGGAAGCATAAGATTGGTTAAAAACCCTAAATGGATTATAATAAGCCAAGGGAGAACGAAAATGACCTAAATGTTAATCCAATGACACAATGACACATATTGGATGCGTAACACTGGTTAAAACCCTAAATGGATTAGAATAAACCTAGGGAGGACAAAAATGAACTAAATGTTAATATAATGGCATACACGAACTTATTGGATTCACAAGATTGGTTAAAAACCCTAAAAGGATTAGAAATAGTCGAAGGAGGATGAAAATGACCTAAATGTATATCCAATGACACCAACGCACATATTGGATGCACACGATTGTTTAAAAACCCTATATGGACTTGAATAAGCATACGGAGGACAAAAATGAACTAAATGTTTATCCAAAGACACACGTACACTTATTGGATGCATTAGATTGATTAAAAACCCCAAATGTATTAGAATAAGCATAGGGAAGTCGAAAATGACCTAAATATTAATCTAATGACACAAACACACTTATTGGATGCATAAAATTGTTTAAAAACCCCAAATGGATTTGAATAAGCCTGTGGAGGACTAAAATGACCTAGATGTTAATCCAATGACACAAACTCATTTTTTGGATGCACATGATTGGTTAAAAATCCTAAATGGACTGGAATAAGCCTAAGGAAGTCGAAAATGACCTAAATATTAATCTAATGACACTAACACACTTATTGGATGCACAAGATTATTTAAAAACCCTAAATGGATTAGTATTCCTAAAGAAGATGAAAATGACCTAAATGTTTATCCAATGACATAAACCAACTTAATGGACGCACATGATTGTTTAAAAACCCTAAATGGAGTTTAATAAGCCTAAAGAGGACGTAAAAGACATAAACACACTTATTGGATGCACAAGTTTATTTAAAAGCCCTAAATGGACTTGAATAAGCCTAAAGAGGACAAAAATAACCTATATATTAATCCAATGACACAAACACATTTATTGGATGAACAAGATTGTTTAAAAACCCAAAATGGATTTGAATAACCCTAAGAAGGAACAAAATGACCTAAATTTTAATTCAATGATACAAACGCACTTTTGTGATGCACAAGAATGGTTAAAAACCCTAAATGGACTAGAATAAGCCTAGGGAAGACAAAAATGAACTAAATGTTAATCCAATGACACAAACATACCTGTTGGATGCATAAGATTGGTTTAAAACCCTAAATAGATTAAAATAATCCAAGCGACGAAGAAAATGACCCAAATGTTAATCCAATGACACAAAGACACTTATTGGATGCACAACATTGGTTAAAACCCAAAATGGATTAGAGTAAGCCATGGGAGGACAACAATGACCTAAATGTTAATACAATGACATAGATGAACTTATTGGATTCAAAGCATTGGTTAAAAACCCTAAAAGGATTAGAATTAGTCGAAGGAGGATTAAAATGACCTAAATGTTTATCCAACGACACAAACACACCTATTTGATGCACACGTCTGTTTAAAATCCCTAAATGGACAAGAATAAGAATTGGGAGGACAAAAATGAACTAAATGTTAATCCAATGACACGAACAAAATTATTTGATGTATTAGATTGATTAAAAACCCTAAATGAATTAGAATAAGCCTAGGGAAGTCGAAAATGACCTAAATATTAATCTAATGACATTAACACACTTATTGGATGCACCAGATTGTCTAAAAACCCTAAATGGATTAGAATAAGCCTAAGGAGGATGAAAATGACCTAAATGTTTATCCAATGACATAAACGCACTTAATGGACGCACATGACTATTTAAAAACCCTAAATGGTGTTGAATAAGCCTAGGGAGGACGAAAAAGACCGAAATATTAATCCAATGATACAAACACACTTATTGGATGCACAAGTTGTTTAAAAACCCTAAATAAATTTGAACTAAATATTTATCTAATGAAACAAACACACTTATTAGATTCATAAAATTGTTTAAAAACCCTAAATGGATTTGAATAAACCTGTGGAGGACTAAAATGACCTAGATGTTAATCCAATTACACAAACACACTATTTGGATGCACATGATTGGTTAAAAATCCTAAATGGACTGGAATAAGCCTAAGGAAGTCGAAAATGACCTAAATACCAATCTAATGACACTAACACACTTATTGGATGCACAAGATTGTTTAAAAACACTAAATGGATTAGAATAAGCCTAAGGAGGAAGAAAATGACCTAAATGTTTATCCAATGAAATAAACGAACTTAATGGAGGCACATGATTGTTTAAAAACCCTAAATGGAGTTTAATAAGCCTAGGGAGGACGAAAAAGGCCTAAATATTAATCCAATGACACAAACACACTTATTGGATGCACAAGTTTATTTAAAAGCCCTAAATGGACTTGAATAAGCATAAAAAGGACGAAAATGACCTATATATTAATCAAATGACACAAACACACCTATTGGATGCATAATATTGGTTAAAAACCCTAAATGGATTAAAATAAGCCAAGGGAGGACGAAAATGACCTAAATGTTAATCCAATGACACAAAGACACTTATTGGATGCATCACACTAGTTAAAACCCTAAATGGATTAGAGTAAGCCATGGGAGGACAAAAATGACCTAAATGTTAGTACAATGACATAGATGAACTTATTGGATTCACTACATTGGTTAAAAACCTTAAAAGGATTAGAATTAGTCGAAGGAGGATTAAAATAACCTAAATGTTTAGCCAACGACACAAACGCACCTATTTGACGGACACGTCTGTTTAAAATCCCTAAATGGACAAGAATAAGAATAGGGAGGACAAAAATGAACTAAATGTTAATATAATGGCATACACGAACTTATTGGATTCACAAGATTGGTTAAAAACCCTAAAAGGATTATAATTAGTCGAAGGAGGATGAAAATGACCTAAATGTTTATCCAATGACAGAAACGCACTTATTGGATGCACACGATTGTTTAAAAACCCTATATGGACATGAATACGCATACGGAGGACAAAAATGAACTAAATGTTAATCCAATGACACAAATACACTTATTGGATGCATTAGACTTATAAAAAAACCCTAAATGTATTAGAATAAGCCTAGGGAAGTCGAAAATGACCTAAATATTTATCTAATGACACAAACACCCTTATTAGATTCATGAAATTGTTTAAAAACCCTAAATGAATTTGAATAAGCCCGTGGAGGACTAAAATGACCTAGATATTAATCCAATGACACAAACGCACTTTTTGGATGCACATGATTGGTTAAAAATCCTAAATGGACTGGAATAAGCCTAAGGAAGTCGAAAATGAACTAAATATTAATCTAATGACACTAACACACTTATTGGATGCCCAAGATTGTTTAAAAACCCTAAATGGATTATAATAAGCCTAAGGAGGATGAAAATGACCTAAATGTTTATCCAATGACCTAAACGAACTTAATGGACGCACATGATATTTTAAAAACCCTAAATGGAGTTTAATAAGTCTAGGGAGGACGAAAAAGGCCTAAATATTAATCCAATGACACAAACACACTTATTGGATGCACAAGTTTATTTAAAAGCCTTAAATGGACTTGAATAAGCCTAAAAAGGACGAAAATGACCTATATATAAATCAAATGACACAAACACAGTTATTGGATGCACAAGATTGTTTAAAAACCTTAAATGGATTAAAATAAGCCAATGGACGAAGAAAATAACCCAAATGTTAATCCAATGACACAAAGACACTTATTGGATGCACAACATTAGTTAAAACCCTAAATGGATTAGAGTAAGCCATGAGAGGACAAAAATGACCTAAATGTTAATACAATGACATAGATGAACTTATTGGATTCACAACATTGGTTAAAACCCCTAAAAGGATTAGAATTAGTCGAAGGAGGATGAAAATGACCTAAATGTTTATCCAACGACACATACTCACCTATTCGATGCACACGTGTGTTAAAAATCCCTAAATGGACAATAATAAGAATAGGGAGGACAAAAATGAACTAAATGTTAATCCAATGACACAAACATACCTATTGGATGCATAAGATTGGTTTCAAACCCTAAATAGATTAAAATAATCCAAGCGACGAAGAAAATGACCCAAATGTTAATCCAATGACACAAAGACACTTATTGGATGCACAAGATTGGTTAAAAACCCTAATTGGACAATAATAAGCATAGGGAGGACGAAAATGACCTAAATGTTAATACAATGACATAGATGAACTTATTGGATTCACAGCATTGGTTAAAAACCCTAAAAGGATTAGAATTAGTAGAAGGAGGATTAAAATGACCTAAATGTTTATCCAACAACACAAACACACCTATTTGATGCACACGTCTGTTTAAAATCCCTAAATGGACAAGAATAAGAATTGGGAGGACAAAAATGAACTAAATGTTAATCCAATGACACGAACACAATTATTTGATGTATTAGATTGATTAAAAACCCTAAATGAATTAGAATAAGCCTAGGGAAGTCGAAAATGACCTAAATGTTCGTCCAATTACACAAATGAACTTATTGGATGCACCAGATTGTCTAAAAACCCTAAATGGATTAGAATAAGCCTAAGGAGGATGACAATGACCTAAATGTTTATCCAATGACATAGATGAACTTATTGGATGCACAAGATTGGTTAAAAACCCTAATTGGACTAGAA
>NW_027339960.1:4947-6321 GCF_000331145.2 Cicer arietinum | reverse complement strand
AAAATGACCTATATATTAATCAAATGACACAAACACACCTATTGGATGCATAATATTGGTTAAAAACCCTAAATGGGTTTAAATAAGCAAAGGGAGGACGAAAATGACCTAAATGTTAATCCAATGGCACAAAGACACTTATTGGATGCATCACACTAGTTAAAACCCTAAATGGATTAGAGTAAGCTATGGGAGGACAAAAACGACCTAAATGTTAATACAATGACATAGATGAACTTATTGGATTCACTACATTGGTTAAAAACCTTAAAAGGATTAGAATAACCTAAATGTTTAGCCAACGACACAAACGCACCTATTTGATGCACACGTCTGTTTAAAATCCCTAAATGGACAAGAATAAGAATAGGGAGGACAAAAATGAACTAAATGTTAATCCAATGGCACAAAGACACTTATTGGATGCATTAGACTTATAAAAAAACCCTAAATGTATTAGAATAAGCCTAGGGAAGTCGAAAATGACCTAAATGTTAATCCAATGGCACAAAGACACTTATTGGATGCATTAGACTTATAAAAAAACCCTAAATGTATTAGAATAAGCCTAGGGAAGTCGAAAATGACCTAAATGTTAATCCAATGGCACAAAGACACTTATTGGATGCATTAGACTTATAAAAAAACCCTAAATGTATTAGAATAAGCCTAGGGAAGTCGAAAATGACCTAAATGTTAATCCAATGGCACAAAGACACTTATTGGATGCATTAGACTTATAAAAAAACCCTAAATGTATTAGAATAAGCCTAGGGAAGTCGAAAATGACCTAAATGTTAATCCAATGGCACAAAGACACTTATTGGATGCATTAGACTTATAAAAAAACCCTAAATGTATTAGAATAAGCCTAGGGAAGTCGAAAATGACCTAAATGTTAATCCAATGGCACAAAGACACTTATTGGATGCCCAAGATTGTTTAAAAACCCTAAATGGATTATAATAAGCCTAAGGAGGATGAAAATGACCTAAATATTTATCCAATGACATAAACGAACTTAATGGACGCACATGATATTTTAAAAACCCTAAATGGAGTTTAATAAGCCTAGGGAGGACGAAAAAGGCCTAAATATTAATCCAATGACATAAACACACTTATTGGATGCACAAGTTTATTTAAAAGCCCTAAATGGACTTGAATAAGCATAAAAAGGACGAAAATGACCTATATATTAATCAAATGACACAAACACACCTATTGGATGCATAATATTGGTTAAAAACCCTAAATGGATTAAAATAAGCCAAGGGAGGACGAAAATGACCTAAATGTTAATCCAATGACACAAAGACACTTATTGGATGCATCACACTAGTTAAAACCCTAAATGGATTAGAGTAAGCCATG
>NW_027339960.1:3436-4880 GCF_000331145.2 Cicer arietinum | reverse complement strand
TTAAAAACCTTAAATGGATTAAAATAAGCCAATGGACGAAGAAAACAACCCAAATGTTAATCCAATGACACAAAGACACTTATTGGATGCACAACATTAGTTAAAACCCTAAATGGATTAGAGTAAGCCATGAGAGGACAAAAATGACCTAAATGTTAATACAATGACATAGATGAACTTATTGGATTCACAACATTGGTTAAAACCCCTAAAAGGATTAGAATTAGTCGAAGGAGGATGAAAATGACCTAAATGTTTATCCAACGACACATACGCACCTATTCGATGCACACGTGTGTTTAAAATCCCTAAATGGACAATAATAAGAATAGGGAGGACAAAAATGAACTAAATGTTAATCCAATGACACGAACACAGTTATTTGATGTATTAGATTTATTAAAAACCTAAATGAATTAGAATAAGCCTATGGAAGTCGAAAATGACCTAAATAATAATCTAATGACAATAACACACTTATTGGATGCACCAGATTGTCTAAAAACCCAAAATGGATTAGAATAAGCCTAAGGAGGATGAAAATGACCTAAATGTTTATCCAATGACATAAACGCACTTAATGGACGGACATGGTTATTTAAAAACCCTAAATGGTGTTGAATAAGCCTTGGGAGGACGAAAAAGACCGAAATATTATTCCAATGATACAAACACACTTGTTGGATGCACAAGTTGTTTAAAAACCCTAAATAAATTTGAATGTTTATCCAACGACACATACTCACCTATTCGATGCACACGTGTGTTAAAAATCCCTAAATGGACAATAATAAGAATAGGGAGGACAAAAATGAACTAAATGTTAATCCAATGACACAAACATACCTATTGGATGCATAAGATTGGTTTCAAACCCTAAATAGATTAAAATAATCCAAGCGACGAAGAAAATGACCCAAATGTTAATCCAATGACACAAAGACACTTATTGGATGCACAACATTAGTTAAAACCCTAAATGGATTAGAGTAAGCCATGAGAGGACAAAAATGACCTAAATGTTAATACAATGACGTAGATGAAATTATTGGATTCACAACATTGGTTAAAACCCCTACAAGGATTAGAATTAGTCGAAGGAGGATGAAAATGACCTAAATGTTTATCCAACGACACATACGCACCTATTCGATGCACACGTGTGTTTAAAATCCCTAAATGGACAAGAATAAGAATAGGGAGGACAAAAATGAACTAAATGTTAATACAATGACAGGAACAAAGTTATATGATGGATTAGATTGACTAAAAACCCTAAATGAATTAGAATAAGCCTAGGGAAGTCGAAAATGACCTAAATATTAATCTAATGACAATAACACACTTATTGGATGCACCAGATTGTCTAAAAACCCTAAATGGATTAGAATAAGCCAAAGGAGGATGAAAATGACCTAAATGTTTATCCAATGACATAAACGCA
>NW_027339960.1:932-3041 GCF_000331145.2 Cicer arietinum | reverse complement strand
TTATTGGATGCACAACATTGGTTAAAACCCTAAATGGATTAGAGTAAGCCATGAGAGGACAAAAATGACCTAAATGTTAATACAATGACATAGATGAACTTATTACATTCACAACATTGGTTAAAACCCCTAAAAGGATTAGAATTAGTCGAAGGAGGATGAAAATGACCTAAATGTTTATCCAACGACACATACGCACCTATTCGATGCACACGTGTGTTTAAAATCCCTAAATGGACAAGAATAAGAATAGGGAGGACAAAAATGAACTAAATGTTAATCCAATGACACGAACACAGTTATTTGATGTATTAGATTGATTAAGCCTAGGGAAGTCGAAAATGACCTAAATATTAATCTAATGACAATAACACATTTATTGGACGCACCAGATTGTCTAAAAACCCTAAATGGATTAGAATAAGCCTAAGGAGGTTGAAAATGACCTAAATGTTTATCCAACGACACATACACACCTATTCGATGCACACGTGTGTTTAAAATCCCTAAATGGACAAGAATAAGAATAGGGAGGACAAAAATGAACTAAATGTTAATCCAATGACACAAATACACTTATTGGATGCATTAGATTGATTAAAAACCCTAAATGTATTAGAATAAGCCTAGGGAATTCGAAAATGACCTAAATATTTATCTAATGACACAAACACACTTATTAGATTCATAAAATTGTTTAAAAACCCTAAATGGATTTGAATAAGCCTGTGGAGGACAAAAATGACCTAGATGTTAATCCAATGACACAAACGCACTATTTGGATGCACATGATTGGTTAAAAATCATAAACTGACTGAAATAAGCCTAAGGAAGTTGAAAATGACCTAAATATTAATCTAATGACACTAACACACTTATTGGATGCACAAGATTGTTTAAAAACCCTAAATAGATTAGAATAAGCCTAAGGAGGATGAAAATGACCTAAATGTTTATCCAATGACATAAACGAACTTAATGGACGCACATGATTGTTTAAAAACCCTAAATGGAGTTTAATAAGCCTAGGGAGGACGAAAAAGGCCTAAATATTAATCCAATGACACAAACACACTTATTGGATGCAAAAGTTTATTTAAAAGCCCTAAATGGACTTGAATAAGCCTAAAAAGGACGAAAATGACCTATATATTAATCAAATGACACAAACACACCTATTGTATGCATAATATTGGTTAAAAACCCTAAATGGATTAAAATAAGCCAAGGGAGGACGAAAATGACCTAAATGTTAATCCAATGACACAAAGACACTTATTGGATGCATCAAACTAGTTAAAACCCTAAATGGATTAGAGTAAGCCATGGGAGGACAAAAATGGCCTAAATGTTATTACAATGACATAGATGAACTTATTGGATTCACAACATTGGTTAAAAACCCTAAAAGGATTAGAATTAGTGGAAGGAGGATTAAAATAACCTAAATGTTTATCCAACGACACAAACGCACCAATTTGATGCACACGTCTGTTTAAAATCCCTAAATGGACAATAATAAGAATAGGGAGGACAAAAATGAACTAAATGTTAATATAATGGCATACACGAACTTATTGGATTCACAAGATTGGTTAAAAACCCTAAAAGGATTATAATTAGTCGAAGGAGGATGAAAATGACCTAAATGTTTATCCAATGACACAAACGCACTTATTGGATGCACACGATTGTTTAAAAACCCTATATGGACATGAATAACCATACGGAGGACAAAAATGAACTAAATGTTAATCCAATGACACAAATACACTTATTGGATGCATTAGACTTATAAAAAAACCCTAAATGTATTAGAATAAGCCTAGGGAAGTCGAAAATGACCTAAATATTTATCTAATGACACAAACACCCTTATTAGATTCATGAAATTGTTTAAAAACCCTAAATGAATTTGAATAAGCCCGTGGAGGACTAAAATGACCTAAAGATTAATCCAATGACACAAACGCACTTTTTGGATGCACATGATTGGTTAAAAATCCTAAATGGACTGGAATAAGCCTAAGGAAGTCGAAAATGAACTAAATATTAATCTAATGACACTAACACACTTATTGGATGCCCAAGATTGTTTAAAAACCCTA
>NW_027339960.1:0-919 GCF_000331145.2 Cicer arietinum | reverse complement strand
TAAAAACCCTAAATGGAGTTTAATAAGCCTAGGGAGGACGAAAAAGGCCTAAATAATAATCCAATGACACAAACACACTTATTGGATGCACAAGTTTATTTAAAAGCCTTAAAAGCACTTGAATAAGCCTAAAAAGGACGAAAATGACCTATATATAAATCAAATGATACAAACACAGTTATTGGATGCACAAGATTGTTTAAAAACCTTAAATGGATTAAAATAAGCCAATGGACGAAGAAAACAACCCAAATGTTAATCCAATGACACAAAGACACTTATTGGATGCACAACATTAGTTAAAACCCTAAATGGATTAGAGTAAGCCATGAGAGGACAAAAATGACCTAAATGTTAATACAATGACATAGATGAACTTATTGGATTCACAACATTGGTTAAAACCCCTAAAAGGATTAGAATTAGTCGAAGGAGGATGAAAATGACCTAAATGTTTATCCAACGACACATACGCACCTATTCGATGCACACGTGTGTTTAAAATCCCTAAATGGACAAGAATAAGAATAGGGAGGACAAAAATGAACTAAATGTTAATACAATGACACGAACACAGTTATTTGATGTATTAGATTGACTAAAAACCCTAAATGAATTAGAATAAGCCTAGGGAAGTCGAAAATGACCTAAATATTAATCTAATGACAATAACACACTTATTGGATGCACCAGATTGTCTAAAAACCCTAAATGGATTAGAATAAGCCAAAGGAGGATGAAAATGACCTAAATGTTTATCCAATGACATAAACGCATTTAATGGACGCACATGACTATTTAAAAACCCTAAATGGTGTTTAATAAGCCTAGGGAGGAGGAAAAAGACTGAAAAATAAATCCAATGATAAAAACACACTTATTGGATGCACAAGTTGTTTAAAAACTCAAAATAAATTTG
>NW_027339959.1:26900-28000 GCF_000331145.2 Cicer arietinum | reverse complement strand
ACCATCCACAGACAGATGGTCAATCAGAGAGGACTATTCAAACTCTTGAGGATATGCTTAGAGCTTGTGTTCTAGATGAAGGTGGGAGTTGGGATAAGTATCTACCTCTAGTAGAATTTTCTTATAACAACAGTTATCACTCTAGCATAGGTATGGCACCATATGAGGCTCTTTATGGAAGGAGGTGTAGGTCCCCTTTGTGTTGGTGTGAAGTTGGTGAAAAGTATTTGTTAGGACCTGATTTGGTGCAAGAAACCACTAGTAGAATCCAAATAATTAGGCAAAGGATGCGTACAGCACAAAGTAGGCAAAAGAGTTATGCTGACAGGAGGAGAAAACCATTGGAATTTCAAGAAGGGGAACATGTATTCTTGAGAGTCACTCCTAAGACTGGGGTGGGAAGGTCAATGAAGGTCAAAAAAATTGAACCCTCGTTTCATGGGTCCTTTCCAAATTCTAAAAAAAGTCGGGTCTGTTGCTTATCAATTAGCTCTTCCGCCACAATTATCTAATCTTCACGACGTATTTCATGTTTCTCAATTGCGAACATATGTGTCCGATAATTCACACGTGATAGCTCCTGAGTCAGTTCAATTGAAAGATAATTTAATCTTTAGGCCTAAGCCTATTCGAATTATTGACAAAAGTACAAAGACTCTAAGGAATAAGGTGATCCCATTAGTAAAGGTGCTGTGGGAAGGGTTAACCTTAGAAGAAGCTACATGGGAACTAGAGGAAGAAGTCATACGTAAATATCCAAATCTCGTCGCTGCAGGTACTTAAGTTCCTTTATGTTGCATCAATTGCAGTGTTTTAACTTTATTCGGTTGGCGAAAATTTCGAGGACGAAATTTCTTTAAGGAGGGGAGAAATGTAACGTCCTAATTTCAAGGTTTAGAATTAATTACATAATTATCTTTGGGATTAGGCTAATTCAACCAATTCCAATTAAGTGGTAGAAAATATAGGCTAAATTGTTGCACCGCTTGGATTATAACAATCAATCCCAATTAAGTGGTAGAAATTATAGGTTAAGTTGTTGTAACGTATTAGTTGTGAAACGTAGGATATCATATGAGTAATTAACTATAAGTAGCCAC
>NW_027339959.1:14923-16666 GCF_000331145.2 Cicer arietinum | reverse complement strand
CTTTTAGGACAAGATATGGACATTATGAGTATGTAGTCATGCCTTTTGGAGTTACCAATGCCCCTGCTATTTTTATGGATTATATGAACCGAATTTTTAGACCTTTCTTAGATAAGTTTGTGGTGGTGTTCATAGATGATATTCTAATATACTCCAAGAGCGTGGACGACCACGAGAAACACGTGAGGATGGTGTTGCAAGTTTTGAGAGATAATAAATTGTATGCAAAACCTGAGAAATGTGAGTTTTGGCTTGATGAGGTAAAGTTTTTAGGACATACCATCTCTAGTAAAGGAGTGACTGTTGACTCTAGTAAGGTAGATGCAATATTAAGTTGGCCCCAACCTAAATCAGTGACTGAAATAAGGAGTTTCTTAGGACTGGCGGGTTATTATAGGAAATTTATAAAGGGGTTTTCCAGTCTAGCCTTACCTCTCACAAAGTTGACTAGAAAAGGGAAAACTTTTGTATGGGACCAAGAATGCGAGGATAATTTCCAAGTGCTTAAAGGAAGATTAATTTCAGCACCTGTTTTAGTTATACCAGATCCATCCATGAATTTTGTTGTTTATTGTGACGCCTCTAAAAATGGTTTAGGATGTGTTTTAATGCAAGGAGGAAAAGTGGTAGCATATGCATCTAGACAACTTAGGTCACACGAGGCGAATTATCCGACCCACGATCTTGAATTAGCAGCTGTAGTCTTTGCTCTTAAGATTTGGAGGCGTTACTTATATGGAGCAAAATTTGAGGTTTTTAGTGATCATAAGAGCCTTAAGTATTTGTTTGATCAAAAGGAATTAAATATGAGACAAAGAAGGTGGATGGAGTTTCTTAAGGATTACGACTTTGAGTTGAAATATCACCCTGGGAAGGCGAATGTAGTGGCTGATGCTCTCAGTAGAAAATCCTTACATGTGGCTTGTATGATGGTACAAGAGACAAACTTATTAGAAGAATTTAGAGACATGAATTTGGACGTGTCCCTTGGTGCTATAAGCTTGAGTCTAAATAGGCTAGAAATCACTAGTAACTTGAGAGGGATAATAAAAACATAACAACTCTTAGATAAAGAATTACATTCTCTAGTGGGCAAGGAAAATTATACCTTGTCTAGTGATGGTTTAGTGTTGTTTAAGGATAAGATCATTGTTCCTAAGGAGGGTAGTCTTAAGGATAAGATTTTAGAGGAAGCGCATAAGAGTAAGTTCACGATACACCCAGGAATAACTAAAATGTATCAGGATTTGAGAAAAATGTACTGGTGGCCGGGAATGAAAAGGGATGTGGCTAGCTTTGTGTCTAAGTGTCTAGTGTGTCAAAAGGTTAAGATTGAACACCAAAAGCCTTCAGGGATGTTGCAGCCTTTAGAGATTCCTGAATGGAAATGGGAGAGGATATCTATGGACTTTGTGATGGGTTTGCCGAAGACGCGTATGGGTTTTGATGCTATTTGGGTGATAGTGGACCGATTGACCAAATCAGCTCATTTTCTACCAATCAAAGCAACCTATAGTTTAGATAGATTAGCTGACCTCTATGTTAAGGAGATTGTAAAGTTACACGGTATACCCACCTCTATAGTGTCGGATAGGGATCCACGATTTACTTCTAGATTTTGGAAAGCTTTTCAGAAAGCTTTTGGTACTAGGCTGAGTTTTAGCATAGCTTACCATCCATAGACAGATGGTCAATCAGAGAGGACTATTCAAACTCTTGAGGATATGCTTAGAGCTTGTGTTC
>NW_027339959.1:0-4923 GCF_000331145.2 Cicer arietinum | reverse complement strand
ACAATACTTCGGGAGAAGTATTGCACAATATTCTGATCCCCGCGGGCCATGTCAAAGTATCGCATACTGTTGCTTTCAAACCAACTGCACCGTTGCCCATACCGGACAACGATGGAGATATGAAGTTCTTAAGCGACGCTATTGGCAGTTACGTGGCATGGCCCACACACCTTGTTGCCCTCGAAAAAAAGATTCCCAAGGACAAATCAGTTACATCTCCCGAAAAGGTTTGTCACATTTATTGCCTAAGGTTTTTCATTTTTTCAGATTCAATAAACTAACATTTTACCTCATTTATGTAGGTCCAAATAAATAAACCACCCCTACAGCCAAAAAAAGGCAGCAAACCTCAAAAATGGGAGGTTAATAGGGCTGCCAAACTACAAAGGCTGGAGGGTAATAAAGCTGCCAAACTTGCAGCAACAAAAAATCTGGATCGGGGAAAATCGGTCGCTGCTGCTGCTGCTCCTAATAAAAGTCAGCCACGCCTTGGTAAATACGGGGCGTGTCTTGACATCCAAATAAAAAGGAACATGGGCAGCAGCAACGATTCGCCCATCGTACAAATGAATAAAGACATCTTTGGAGATGAGTATATTGAATACCTCGAAAAGGAGCAAATGTACGATCTTCTCGAACATAAGGAGCTGAGTGCTACTGTAATCAGCTTGTACATAAGGTAAAAAATACTTTTAATTGCATTTATTTGTAATTAATTAAATGTATTGGTAATTAATCTAGTTTAAAATTTTCATTGAAGGTTTTTGTACGAGAAGGTCGTGTGCACGAGGAAACTGTCAAATAAATACTCATTCTTGTCTCCGCATAAGATGTCGATGTTCAAACTCGATCCAGACAATGTAAAACACTACATTGTAGATATGTTTTTAAGAAATAAAGAAAGTGATAAATTGTTCTTGGCACCATATAATTCAGGGTACGTAATTTTATCTTTTTACAGCGCTTTCTCAAAGAAGCGCTGTAAAATGCCCACCCATAATTTCATATTATGGGTCTGCATTTTACAGCGCTTTTCTTGTACATTTTACAGCGCTTTCTCACGAAAGCGCTGTAGAAGGTGCACCATTAAAGCGCTTTAGAACAACATTTTACAGCGCTTTTTAAAAACAGCGCTGTAAAATGTGTGTTTTTTTTTTTTAAACGTTGTAAATTAATTATTTGAAATGAAAAGTGCTTTTTAGCTTTTTATGGCACTTTTTTTAAAAAGCGCTGTCTTTTATCATTGTACCCAAAATTATTTTTGATCCAAAATCACTTCACAATCAGTGCACACAACAACAAAACATATTCAAATACCATAAGCAGTTCACACAATCAGTAGAACATAAATCAGAACTCTGTAACTTTTTTAACATATATGTAACTCTGTAATTTACAACCTAAGTAACTACATTCAGATACATATATACAACCTAATTTACAACCTAATTACCTACATTCAGATACGTATATATATATAACCTAATTTACAACCTAAACTACATTCAGATCCATATGCATGTTCATATATTGTGTCCTATGATCATTTACATATAATAACTAACAGAATATACATTATATGCACTAGCTACCATATAATATTCAGATCCCTTGCCCAGCAGCAAGCTATTTCCCAGAAAATCAAATAATTTTCATGTCAAGCACGTACTGACACCATTCTTCCTTTAATTCCATCAGATCTTCCTCAGAATATGATGGACTGGAATTGGCAAAGTACTGCAATATAAAAATTGAACATATTATATTAAGTTAGTATCAAATATATAGATAATTTATATATGAAAATCATATAATGCAAATACCGTACCGTTTCTGGGATAATAGTTTTATTCTTCTCAACAATCTCCTTCATGAATCTCAATATGTAGTACCCACAGTCGATGTTATTTGTTTGACGAGGGCACTTTATTGAGATCCATGTAATGTTATTAGACTTCTGCTTCGACACTTTAGCACCTCTTTGAGCTCGATAAACTTTTAAGGCACTATCGAATGAATAAATGTGATTATTAGAGCATGAATATTTATATATATATATATAAATATTCATGCTCTAATAATCACATTTATTCATTCGATAGTGCCTTAAAAGTTTATCGAGCTCAAAGAGGTGCTAAAGTGTCGAAGCAGAAGTCTAATAACATTACATGGATCTCAATAAAGTGCCCTCGTCAAACAAATAACATCGACTGTGGGTACTACATATTGAGATTCATGAAGGAGATTGTTGAGAAGAATAAAACTATTATCCCAGAAACGGTACGGTATTTGCATTATATGATTTTCATATATAAATTATCTATATATTTGATACTAACTTAATATAATATGTTCAATTTTTATATTGCAGTACTTTGCCAATTCCAGTCCATCATATTCTGAGGAAGATCTGATGGAATTAAAGGAAGAATGGTGTCAGTACGTGCTTGACATGAAAATTATTTGATTTTCTGGGAAATAGCTTGCTGCTGGGCAAGGGATCTGAATATTATATGGTAGCTAGTGCATATAATGTATATTCTGTTAGTTATTATATGTAAATGATCATAGGACACAATATATGAACATGCATATGGATCTGAATGTAGTTTAGGTTGTAAATTAGGTTATATATATATACGTATCTGAATGTAGGTAATTAGGTTGTAAATTAGGTTGTATATATGTATCTGAATGTAGTTACTTAGGTTGTAAATTACAGAGTTACAGAGTTACATATATGTTAATAAAGTTACAGAGTTCTGATTTCTGTTCTACTGATTGTGTGAACTGCTTATGGTATTTGAATATGTTTTGTTGTTGTGTGCACTGATTGTGAAGTGATTTTGGATCAAAATAATTTTGGATACAAAGATAAAAGACAGCGCTTTTTAAAAAAAATGCCATAAAAAGCTAAAAAGCGCTTTTCATTTCAAATAATTAATTTACAGCGTTTAAAAAAAAAAATAAAACACACACATTTTACAGCGCTTTTTTTAAAAAGCGCTGTAAAATGTTGTTCTAAAGCGCTTTAATGGTGCACATTTTACAGCGCTTTCGTGAGAAAGCGCTGTAAAATGCACACCCATATATGAAATTATGGGTGGGCATATTACAGCGCTTTTTTGAGAAAGCGATGTAAAATGCACACCCATATATGAAATTATGGGTGGGCATATTACAGCGCTTGTTTGAGAAAGCGCTGTAAAATGCACACCCATAATATGAAATTATGGGTGTGCATTTTACAGCGCTTGTGTTAAAAAGCGCTCTAAAAGCAGACCCATAACTCATATAATGGGGTGCATATTACAGCGTTTTTTTGTGATGAAGCGCTGTAAAATGTGCATAACAAGCGCGCGTTGTATTTACATGTTTTATAGCGCTTTTTTAAAAGCGCTGTTGTATCATTTACAGCGCTCGATTCCACAGCGCTTATTTTTTTGAAAAAGCGCTGTAAATGGCTTAAAAAAAACGCTGTAAAATGCGTTTTTTTTGCATAATGTTTCATTGCCATTTCATAGAACAAACCAAATGCTTCTTTTAATTTATCAACCATGCAAAATCCATATATCAGAGCATTGAAAGTGATAACATCAGGATAAATTCTCTTTGCAATCATTTCAGAATATAACTGGTAGGCATCGTTTATAGATTTATCTTTACATAATTTGTCAATGATTGTGTTATACATTACCACATTAGCATTGGCCAATTTCGCTTCAATCTGTCTCAGCAATTGCAAGGCGGCTCTTGTTTCCCCCATTTTACACAACCCATTTATCAAGGTCCCATAACTAACTTCATTCAACTGAAACCCCTTTGCCCCCACATGGTCATGAAAGTGAAGAGCTTCCTGGACTTTACCGTTAAGACATAGAACTTTCATAAGAATAGTCAAGGTTATGGTACTTTCCTGAAATCCCATTTTGAGAATCTTTCCCAATATAGAAAATGAAAAATCCATTTGACCTAAGTGGCAGTAACAATTAATCAAGATGTTAAAAGTAACAATATTAGGTTTAATTCCGTTGAATTCCAATTGGTGAGAAAGAGAAATAGCAGTGGGATAATGTTTCATCTTAACAAAAGAAGTTAAAATTGTGTTGAATTGAACAATGGATGGGGTAGGATTCATAGAGAGCATGCGATGGAATGAGGAAACAGCATGATTAACATCAAATTCGTTGGAATTGAAACGAGAATGAGAAGAGAATGAAAGAAGGAAAGTGTTTGAAGAAGAAATTGGAAGAAAATTGGGAATGGAAGAAAGAGAGAAAGCATACCTTGTTAGGGTTAAAAACTTTGAAACTGAAACTGAGAGAGACAACAGCATTGTTGTTGAAACTGAATTGTGTGGACTTCACTGTCACTACTGGCTGCAACTTAACTTAACCTTATTTTATTTTTAATCTTTTAGTTAATTATAATTTGATCCTCTTATATCTTTAAAAGAGAAAAGAAAGCATTGCAAGGCTATCACTCTTAGGAGTGGTAAGGAGATAAATCAAGAACATAAGCAAGATGGGTGTACACTCGAGAAAGGAAAAGAAACTCCGGCTGAAGGAAATGCTTCCAAAGATCACAAGGAAATGAGGAAGATGACCAAGTAAAGGTAAGTGTTCCTTTTCCTAAAAGACATAAAAATGAGCAACATGATAAGCAATTTGCTATGCTTAAGGATCCAAGTAGTTTCACTCTCCCTTGTACAATAGGTAACTCTCTTTGAAAAGGTGTTGTGTAATTTAGGAGCAAGTATAAATTTGATGCCTTTGTGTGTGTTTAGAAAACTTGGCTTGCTGGAACCACAACCTACAAACATCTCCTTACAGTTAGCTAATAGATTCATACCTTACTCTCGTGGGATAGTGGAAGATGTTTTGGTGAAAGTGGGAAAATCTATTTTTCCTGTAAATTGTGTGG
>NW_027339958.1:84209-85000 GCF_000331145.2 Cicer arietinum | reverse complement strand
TTTTTTTGTTGAACTTCGAGTTAATCTATCAACACACTTGTATTTTCCTCCATTGTCACAACCTAATATTAATTTGTTTCTTCCTCCTTTTTCTCCTGTCTCTATATCCGATCTTCTGATGATAACAATAACTTTGTTTTTTATACCGATTTTTTTAGCCCATATCACAGCAGCTCCTCTGTATCAAATATATTAAATAAAATAAATTATAATTAATCACAATAATATAATTTTACAATATTAATATTAATTATAATTATTCACACCTGATCTGTGTCAAAAATGTTTGTAGTATCAATGCATGTTTCATCCAATAATAGTAGCGGTTTATCCATATTTGTTAACATTTTAAGAAATTAATAAAACTCAAATATTTTTACAGAAACACCTTCTATACTGGAAAAGTTGAAGAACTTTTCCTGTATACACATTTTTCCATTCTGTACCACAAATCTTTTTTAAAGTTTTCCGGTAATATTCTTCTGTACCGAAAAAAACTTGAACCTACCTGAGTTCTTTTTTACTACTCCTGAAATGATGAAATGGTAAAAAAAAAAAGTTTGAGGGTAATTTTGACATTTTCATAAAATTGTGGGGTATAAGTCTAAAAATGGGGGTATAAGGTAAAATTTTCTTAGTGTTGGGGGATTTCTTTTTAGGGACCTATATTTTTTGGCCCCTACAATATGTGGACTGGGGCCAATAATTTGGGCCTGTAAAATTGACAGCTCACTACGCGAAAAAACGCATTTTACAGCGCTTTTTTTAAGCCATTTACAGCGCTTTTTCAA
>NW_027339958.1:0-542 GCF_000331145.2 Cicer arietinum | reverse complement strand
AAAGACAATGTTATTTGCAAGTTTTCAGAAAAGAGTGGGAAAAAAGCAACAACAGCAGAGACAATGTTAACCAGGTCTAGCATACGGCCAACGCCAAGTTTTCGATCACCACTACCAAAGTCCAAGAAACGAAGCTTTTGGGACACTACTACTGCTAACAGCCCATCAGTTACTGCACTAAATGGGAGAAAAACTAGAAGCCATGTCATGTCTGAACCCACACTTCTTCAGGTATGTGTTTCTTCTCCCCCAACCTCTATAAAGCATATACACTTTTCCAAACTGTCATGTCACGTGACTGACATGTCTCAGGCACCAACATTTATTTGACACACCAAAGAACTTGTCTTACACTCCTTAGTTAGCAATAAATAAAATATATATTTTTTAAGCTCGACGCATCTCAGACTCGGTTAAACACCTATTGTGGTTGAATGCTTCTTAGTCACTCTAAACATAAAAGAAAAGTCATCTTTTATTATATTTTACATTAAAAAATTATAAAATCAAATAAAATATATGAAGCACATAGCCTTTATTCA
>NW_027339957.1:0-2690 GCF_000331145.2 Cicer arietinum | reverse complement strand
TTATGATGCAAGTCCCATGATAAATTTTAATCAAAATTATATTTTTAATTTTTTAAATATTTTCTGCACTTTAAAAAATTATAATTAAATAATCCCTTTCCAGAAAATTCTAATTTTTTGTGGGAAGTGTTATTTAATTATTGGCAACGTCCCTGTAAATTTTCAAGAAAAAATTCCAAGTATAGGTACCTCAAGTAGAAAATGTGCCCCTTATATATTTTTTTAAAAATTCACCGTTTGTCAAAAAATTCCAAATTATTTTGAGGATATTATTATTGGGTTGGTGAACATTCGTGCAAAATTTCATGAAAAAATTCGAAGTCTAGGTCCCTCAAAAGTGGTTTTCCTCCTATAGCCAAAAAAGGGCTCTCTTTCTACAAAACTGGAAAAAACACTTCAGACATATATAGGGGAGGGTATGGAGCTCTCGGACACTTTTTGTGAGCTCTCGGACACTTTTTGTGAGCTCTCGGACACTTTTTGTGAGCTCTCGGACACTTTTTGTGAGCTCTCGGACACTTTTTGTGAGCTCTCGGACACTTTTTGTGAGCTCTCGGACACTTTTTGCCAGCTCTCGGACATTTTTTGCCAGCTCTCGGACACTTTTTGTGAGCTCTCGGACACTTTTTGTGAGCTCTCGGACACTTTTTGCCAGCTCTTGCTGGGCGTGACTGGCTTGGACATCTTTTGGCAATAGTCACTTTTTGTGACTGTGGCAGGTACGGGATGTTCTGGGCAGCCCCGTCCAGCTCTGAAACTGGCTGGGAGTGCTCGTGAGCTTGGCTGGCTGGCTTGGAATGTCCCTAACACCTTAATCATGGACTGCTCCCCCCGGGTTTAGGTGGTAGTGAACATGACTCGGACAGGAATTGGCATCCCACGGGTAGATGTTGTCCTAGTTGTGGTAAGCTATTTCCTATGCTCTCGAGGTATTCGGTCCCCTTCACCAGTCTCAACCAAGCTGGTGTTGGGTTCCATGCATCGTCCCCGTGCTTTCTCCAGTCTTCACAGACGTCGACATAATGATTCATGGGTGGTGGGCTAAACTCAGAACTTGGTTGGCTTCGGGGGGTGACTACATTGAGCTTCTAAATACGTTGGGTTTCTTATTGGTCCTTCATTTGGTCCTAGATTAAAGTTAACCCTTGGATTTAGTTGTTCAATGAGTCATGCCCCGATGCAGTTGTCCCGACTCGTGGCGTGACTACATTGAGCTTCTAAATACGTTGGGTTTCTTATTGGTCCTTCATTTGGTCCTAGATTAAAGTTAACCCTTGGATTTAGTTGTTCAATGAGTCATGCCCCGATGCAGTTGTCCCGACTCGTGGCGTGACTACATTGAGCTTCTAAATACGTTGGGTTTCTTATTGGTCCTTCATTTGGTCCTAGATTAAAGTTAACCCTTGGATTTAGTTGTTCAATGAGTCATGCCCCGATGCAGTTGTCCCGAATCGTGGCGTGACTATATTGAGCTTTTAAATACGTTGGGTTTCTTATTGGTCCTAGATTAAAGTTAACACTTGGATTTAGCTGTTCCATGAGTCACACCCCGATGCAGGTGTCCCGACTCGGAAGCACGCGTCCCTTAGGTTTTGTCCCTCACGTTTAATTTGTCATGCTTAGCGATGCGGAGCCGACATTGTTGGACGAATTCATGTGCTTGCAATGCTTTTGCATTGTGGGGCGTGGTGTGTTCGGTGATGTTGGGTCTTGCTGACACGTTGGCGTGTGAGATGTGCTTTTGATATTTGTGTTTGCCGGCTCTGTGCTTTTGCACTGAACGGTTTGCATGTAATCCTTGTCAGTTTTCGTTGTACGCCCTTGGTGTTCGTATGTGGTTCCTGTTTTGCTTACCTTTAAAACGGTATCCGTGTGGCTTTTTTGGCTTGGTCCATCCCCCCCCCCTTCACCGTCTTTTTAGTTTTTCGTATGAGCCCTTTCTAGATGTACTCGTATGTCTGGGGAGGTGCCCATGTATTGACTGAATCTTCGGACGCGGTGCTTGAGATGAACTTTTGTGTTTTTCACATTGTCCCTAAATTATGGTTGCCTTAAATTATGCCTGCTGTTCTGCACGTTTTAATTGCCTTTCGTGGGCGCAAAGCTTGCATTATGGTAGAGTCAGTAATGGATGCTACCTGGTTGATCCTGCCAGTAGTCATATGCTTGTCTCAAAGGTTAAGCCATGCATGTGTAAGTATGAACTAATTCAGACTGTGAAACTGCAAATGGCTCATTAAATCAACACCAGTCCCCAGTCACCAGTCCCCAGTCACCAGTCACTAGTCACGAGTCGCGACTCACGAGCTCCCAGTCACCAGTCACGAGTCACCAGTCACAAGTCACGAGTCGCGACTCACGAGCCCCCAGTCAATAGTCACCAGTCCCCAGTCACCAGTCACTAGTCACGAGTCGCGACTCACGAGCTCCCAGTCACCAGTCACGAGTCACCAGTCACAAGTCACGAGTCGCGACTCACGAGCCCCCAGTCAATAGTCACCAGTCCCCAGTCACCAGTCCCCAGTCACCAGTCCCCAGTCACCAGTCCCCAGTCACCAGTCCCCAGTCACCAGTCCCCAGTCACCAGTCCCCAGTCACCAGTCCCCAGTCACCAGTCCCCAGTCACCAGTCCCCAGTCACCAGTCCCCAGTCACCAGTCCCCAGTCACCAGTCACTAGTCACGAGTCGCG
>NW_027339956.1:0-2016 GCF_000331145.2 Cicer arietinum | reverse complement strand
TTAACTAATCTTGTGCATCCTATAGGTGTGTCTGTGTCATTGGATGAACATTTAGGTCATTTTCGTCCTCCCTAGGCTTATTCTTGTCAAATTAGGGTTTTTAACCAATCTTGTGCATCCAATAAGTTCATTTGTGTCATTGGATTAACATTTAGGTCATTTTCGTCCTCCCTAGGCTTATTCTTGTCAAATTAGGGTTTTTAACCAATCTTGTGCATCCAATAAGTTCATTTGTGTCATTGGATTAACATTTAGGTCATTTTCGTCCTACCTAGACTTATTCTCTTCCAATTACGGTTTTTTACCAATCTTGTGCATGCAATAAGATCATTTGTGTCATTGGATTAACATGTAAGTCCTTTTCATCCTCCCTAGATTTATTCTAGTCCAATTAGGGTTTTTAACCAACCTTGTACATCCAATAGGTGTGTTTGTGTCATTGGATGAACATTTAGGTCATTTTTGTCCTCCCTAGACTTATTCTTGTCCAATTAAGGTTTTTAACCAATCTTGTGCATCCAATAAGTTTATTTCTGTCATTGGATTAACATTTAGGTCATTTTCGTAAACCCTAGCCTTATGCTTGTCCAATTAGGGTGTTTAACCAATCTTGTGCATCCTAGAGTTGTGTTTGTGTCATGGGATGAACATTTTGGTCATTTTCGTCCTCCCTAGGCGTATTCTTTTCCAATTAGGGTTTTTAACCAATCTTGTGTATCCAATATGTTCATTTGTGTCATTGGATTAACATTTAGGTCATTTTCATTCTCCCTAGGTTTATTCTAGTCCAATTAGGATTTTTAACTAATCTTGTGCTTCCAAAAGGTGTGTTTGTGTCATTGGATGAACATTTAGGTCATTTTCGTCCTCCCTATACTTATTCTTGTCCAATTAGGGTTTTTAACCAATCTTGTGCATGCAATAAGTTCATTTGTGTCATTGGATTAACATTTAGGTCACTTTCGTCCTCATTGGATTAACATTTAGGTCATTTTCGTCCTCCCTAGGCTTATTCTTGTCCAATTAGGGTTTTTAACCAATCTTGTGCATCCAATAGGTGTATTTGTGTCATTGGATGAACATTTAGGTCATTTTCGTCCTACCTAACTTATTCTTGTCTAATTAGGGGATTTAACCAATCTTGGGCATACCATAAGTTCATTTGTGTCATTGGATGAACATTTAGGTCATTTTAGTCCTCCCTAGGCTTATTCTTGTCAAATTAGGGTTTTTAACTAATCTTGTGCATCCAATAAGTTCATTTGTGTCATTGGATTAACATTTAGGTCATTTTCGTCCTACCTAACTTATTCTTGTCCAATTAAGGTTTTTAACCAATCTTGTGCATGCAATAAGTTCATTTGTGTCATTGGATTAACATGTAAGTCCTTTTCATCCTCCCTAGGTTTATTCTAGTCCAGTTAGGGTTTTTAACCAATCTTGTGCATCCAATAGGTGTGTTTGTGTCATTGGATGAACATTTAGGTCATTTTTGTTCTCCCTAGGCTTATTCTTTTCCAAATAGGGTTTTTAACCAATCTTATGTATCCAATATGTTCATTTGTGTCATTGGATTATCATTTAGGTCATTTTAGTCCTCCCTAGACTTATTCTTGTCCAATTAAGGTTTTTAACCAATCTTGTGCATGCAATAAGTTCATTTGTGTCATTGGATTAACATTTAGGTCATTTTCGTCCTCCGTAGCTTTATTCTCGTCCAATTAGGAATTTTAACCAATCTTGTGCGTGTCCAATAGGAGTGTTTGTGTCATTGGATGAACATTTAAGTCATTTTCGTCCTCCCTAGGCTTATTCTTTTCCAATTAGGGTTTTTAACCAATCTTGTGTATCCAATATGTATATTTGTGTCATTTGATTAACATTTAGGTCATTTTTGTCCTCCCTAGGTTTATTCCATTCCAATTAGGGTTTTTAACCAATCTTGTGCATCCTAAAGGTGTGTTTGTGTAATTGGATGAACATTTAGGTCATTTTCGTCCTCCCTATACTTATTCT
>NW_027339955.1:2028-23255 GCF_000331145.2 Cicer arietinum | reverse complement strand
TTTTTGTTGTTGTTAATCAATGTAGTTCAACATATTAGTGCCAAAGTGTCACTTGATTTAGATATTAGGAAGTTTTTGTTTTTGATATGTTTCTTGGTTTTAGGTTTTAGGTTTTAGGTTTTAGGTTTTAGGTTTTAGGTTTTAGGTTTTAGGTTTTAGGTTTTAGGTTTTAGGTTTTAGGTTTTAGGTTTTAGGTTTTAGGTTTTAGGTTTTAGGTTTTAGGTTTTAGGTTTTAGGTTTTAGGTTTTAGGTTTTAGGTTTTAGGTTTTAGGTTTTAGGTTTTAGGTTTTAGGTTTTAGGTTTTAGGTTTTAGGTTTTTGGTTTTTGGTTTTAGGTTTTAGGTTTTAGGTTTTTGGTTTTTGGTTTTAGGTTTTAGGTTTTAGGTTTTTGGTTTTTGGTTTTAGGTTTTAGGTTTTAGGTTTTTGGTTTTTGGTTTTAGGTTTTAGGTTTTAGGTTTTTGGTTTTTGGTTTTTGGTTTTAGGTTTTAGGTTTTAGGTTTTAGGTTTTAGGTTTTAGGTTTTAGGTTTTAGGTTTTAGGTTTTAGGTTTTAGGTTTTAGGTTTTAGGTTTTAGGTTTTAGGTTTTAGGTTTTAGGTTTTAGGTTTTAGGTTTTAGGTTTTAGGTTTTAGGTTTTAGGTTTTAGGTTTTAGGTTTTAGGTTTTAGGTTTTAGGTTTTAGGTTTTAGGTTTTAGGTTTTAGGTTTTAGGTTTTAGGTTTTAGGTTTTAGGTTTTAGGTTTTAGGTTTTAGGTTTTAGGTTTTAGGTTTTAGGTTTTTGGTTTTTGGTTTTAGGTTTTAGGTTTTAGGTTTTTGGTTTTTGGTTTTAGGTTTTAGGTTTTAGGTTTTTGGTTTTTGGTTTTAGGTTTTAGGTTTTAGGTTTTTGGTTTTTGGTTTTTGGTTTTAGGTTTTAGGTTTTAGGTTTTTGGTTTTTGGTTTTTGGTTTTAGGTTTTAGGTTTTAGGTTTTAGGTTTTAGGTTTTAGGTTTTAGGTTTTAGGTTTTAGGTTTTATGTTTTAGGTTTTAGGTTTTAGGTTTTAGGTTTTAGGTTTTAGGTTTTAGGTTTTAGGTTTTAGGTTTTAGGTTTTAGGTTTTAGGTTTTAGGTTTTAGGTTTTAGGTTTTAGGTTTTAGGTTTTAGGTTTTAGGTTTTAGGTTTTAGGTTTTAGGTTTTAGGTTTTAGGTTTTAGGTTTTAGGTTTTAGGTTTTAGGTTTTAGGTTTTAGGTTTTAGGTTTTAGGTTTTAGGTTTTAGGTTTTAGGTTTTAGGTTTTAGGTTTTTGGTTTTTGGTTTTAGGTTTTAGGTTTTAGGTTTTTGGTTTTTGGTTTTAGGTTTTAGGTTTTAGGTTTTTGGTTTTTGGTTTTAGGTTTTAGGTTTTAGGTTTTTGGTTTTTGGTTTTTGGTTTTAGGTTTTAGGTTTTAGGTTTTAGGTTTTAGGTTTTAGGTTTTAGGTTTTAGGTTTTAGGTTTTAGGTTTTAGGTTTTAGGTTTTAGGTTTTAGGTTTTAGGTTTTAGGTTTTAGGTTTTAGGTTTTAGGTTTTAGGTTTTAGGTTTTAGGTTTTAGGTTTTAGGTTTTAGGTTTTAGGTTTTAGGTTTTAGGTTTTAGGTTTTAGGTTTTAGGTTTTAGGTTTTAGGTTTTAGGTTTTAGGTTTTAGGTTTTAGGTTTTAGGTTTTAGGTTTTAGGTTTTAGGTTTTAGGTTTTAGGTTTTTGGTTTTTGGTTTTAGGTTTTAGGTTTTAGGTTTTTGGTTTTTGGTTTTAGGTTTTAGGTTTTAGGTTTTTGGTTTTTGGTTTTAGGTTTTAGGTTTTAGGTTTTTGGTTTTTGGTTTTAGGTTTTAGGTTTTAGGTTTTTGGTTTTTGGTTTTAGGTTTTAGGTTTTAGGTTTTTGGTTTTTGGTTTTTGGTTTTAGGTTTTAGGTTTTAGGTTTTAGGTTTTAGGTTTTAGGTTTTAGGTTTTATGTTTTAGGTTTTAGGTTTTAGGTTTTAGGTTTTAGGTTTTAGGTTTTAGGTTTTAGGTTTTAGGTTTTAGGTTTTAGGTTTTAGGTTTTAGGTTTTAGGTTTTAGGTTTTAGGTTTTAGGTTTTAGGTTTTAGGTTTTAGGTTTTAGGTTTTAGGTTTTAGGTTTTAGGTTTTAGGTTTTAGGTTTTAGGTTTTAGGTTTTAGGTTTTAGGTTTTAGGTTTTAGGTTTTAGGTTTTAGGTTTTAGGTTTTTGGTTTTTGGTTTTAGGTTTTAGGTTTTAGGTTTTTGGTTTTTGGTTTTAGGTTTTAGGTTTTAGGTTTTTGGTTTTTGGTTTTAGGTTTTAGGTTTTAGGTTTTTGGTTTTTGGTTTTTGGTTTTAGGTTTTAGGTTTTAGGTTTTAGGTTTTAGGTTTTAGGTTTTAGGTTTTAGGTTTTAGGTTTTAGGTTTTAGGTTTTAGGTTTTAGGTTTTAGGTTTTAGGTTTTAGGTTTTAGGTTTTAGGTTTTAGGTTTTAGGTTTTAGGTTTTAGGTTTTAGGTTTTAGGTTTTAGGTTTTAGGTTTTAGGTTTTAGGTTTTAGGTTTTAGGTTTTAGGTTTTAGGTTTTAGGTTTTAGGTTTTAGGTTTTAGGTTTTAGGTTTTAGGTTTTAGGTTTTAGGTTTTAGGTTTTAGGTTTTAGGTTTTAGGTTTTAGGTTTTAGGTTTTAGGTTTTAGGTTTTAGGTTTTAGGTTTTTGGTTTTTGGTTTTTGGTTTTAGGTTTTAGGTTTTAGGTTTTTGGTTTTTGGTTTTTGGTTTTAGGTTTTAGGTTTTAGGTTTTTGGTTTTTGGTTTTTGGTTTTAGGTTTTAGGTTTTAGGTTTTTGGTTTTTGGTTTTTGGTTTTAGGTTTTAGGTTTTAGGTTTTATGTTTTAGGTTTTAGGTTTTAGGTTTTAGGTTTTAGGTTTTAGGTTTTAGGTTTTAGGTTTTAGGTTTTAGGTTTTAGGTTTTAGGTTTTAGGTTTTAGGTTTTAGGTTTTAGGTTTTAGGTTTTAGGTTTTAGGTTTTAGGTTTTAGGTTTTAGGTTTTAGGTTTTAGGTTTTAGGTTTTAGGTTTTAGGTTTTAGGTTTTAGGTTTTAGGTTTTAGGTTTTAGGTTTTAGGTTTTAGGTTTTAGGTTTTAGGTTTTAGGTTTTTGGTTTTTGGTTTTAGGTTTTAGGTTTTAGGTTTTTGGTTTTTGGTTTTAGGTTTTAGGTTTTAGGTTTTTGGTTTTTGGTTTTAGGTTTTAGGTTTTAGGTTTTTGGTTTTTGGTTTTAGGTTTTAGGTTTTAGGTTTTTGGTTTTTGGTTTTTGGTTTTAGGTTTTAGGTTTTAGGTTTTTGGTTTTTGGTTTTTGGTTTTAGGTTTTAGGTTTTAGGTTTTAGGTTTTAGGTTTTAGGTTTTAGGTTTTAGGTTTTAGGTTTTAGGTTTTAGGTTTTAGGTTTTAGGTTTTAGGTTTTAGGTTTTAGGTTTTAGGTTTTAGGTTTTAGGTTTTAGGTTTTAGGTTTTAGGTTTTAGGTTTTAGGTTTTAGGTTTTAGGTTTTAGGTTTTAGGTTTTAGGTTTTAGGTTTTAGGTTTTAGGTTTTTGGTTTTTGGTTTTAGGTTTTAGGTTTTAGGTTTTTGGTTTTTGGTTTTAGGTTTTAGGTTTTAGGTTTTTGGTTTTTGGTTTTAGGTTTTAGGTTTTAGGTTTTTGGTTTTTGGTTTTAGGTTTTAGGTTTTAGGTTTTTGGTTTTTGGTTTTAGGTTTTAGGTTTTAGGTTTTTGGTTTTTGGTTTTTGGTTTTAGGTTTTAGGTTTTAGGTTTTAGGTTTTAGGTTTTAGGTTTTAGGTTTTAGGTTTTAGGTTTTAGGTTTTAGGTTTTAGGTTTTAGGTTTTAGGTTTTAGGTTTTAGGTTTTAGGTTTTAGGTTTTAGGTTTTAGGTTTTAGGTTTTAGGTTTTAGGTTTTAGGTTTTAGGTTTTAGGTTTTAGGTTTTAGGTTTTAGGTTTTAGGTTTTAGGTTTTAGGTTTTAGGTTTTAGGTTTTAGGTTTTAGGTTTTAGGTTTTAGGTTTTAGGTTTTAGGTTTTAGGTTTTAGGTTTTAGGTTTTTGGTTTTTGGTTTTAGGTTTTAGGTTTTAGGTTTTTGGTTTTTGGTTTTAGGTTTTAGGTTTTAGGTTTTTGGTTTTTGGTTTTAGGTTTTAGGTTTTAGGTTTTTGGTTTTTGGTTTTAGGTTTTAGGTTTTAGGTTTTTGGTTTTTGGTTTTAGGTTTTAGGTTTTAGGTTTTAGGTTTTAGGTTTTAGGTTTTAGGTTTTAGGTTTTAGGTTTTAGGTTTTAGGTTTTAGGTTTTAGGTTTTATGTTTTAGGTTTTAGGTTTTAGGTTTTAGGTTTTAGGTTTTAGGTTTTAGGTTTTAGGTTTTAGGTTTTAGGTTTTAGGTTTTAGGTTTTAGGTTTTAGGTTTTAGGTTTTAGGTTTTAGGTTTTAGGTTTTAGGTTTTAGGTTTTAGGTTTTAGGTTTTAGGTTTTAGGTTTTAGGTTTTAGGTTTTAGGTTTTAGGTTTTAGGTTTTAGGTTTTAGGTTTTAGGTTTTAGGTTTTAGGTTTTTGGTTTTTGGTTTTAGGTTTTAGGTTTTAGGTTTTTGGTTTTTGGTTTTAGGTTTTAGGTTTTAGGTTTTTGGTTTTTGGTTTTAGGTTTTAGGTTTTAGGTTTTTGGTTTTTGGTTTTAGGTTTTAGGTTTTAGGTTTTTGGTTTTTGGTTTTTGGTTTTAGGTTTTAGGTTTTAGGTTTTAGGTTTTAGGTTTTAGGTTTTAGGTTTTAGGTTTTAGGTTTTAGGTTTTAGGTTTTAGGTTTTAGGTTTTAGGTTTTAGGTTTTAGGTTTTAGGTTTTAGGTTTTAGGTTTTAGGTTTTAGGTTTTAGGTTTTAGGTTTTAGGTTTTAGGTTTTAGGTTTTAGGTTTTAGGTTTTAGGTTTTAGGTTTTAGGTTTTAGGTTTTAGGTTTTAGGTTTTAGGTTTTAGGTTTTAGGTTTTAGGTTTTAGGTTTTAGGTTTTAGGTTTTAGGTTTTAGGTTTTAGGTTTTAGGTTTTAGGTTTTAGGTTTTAGGTTTTTGGTTTTTGGTTTTAGGTTTTAGGTTTTAGGTTTTTGGTTTTTGGTTTTAGGTTTTAGGTTTTAGGTTTTTGGTTTTTGGTTTTTGGTTTTAGGTTTTAGGTTTTAGGTTTTTGGTTTTTGGTTTTTGGTTTTAGGTTTTAGGTTTTAGGTTTTAGGTTTTAGGTTTTAGGTTTTAGGTTTTAGGTTTTAGGTTTTAGGTTTTATGTTTTAGGTTTTAGGTTTTAGGTTTTAGGTTTTAGGTTTTAGGTTTTAGGTTTTAGGTTTTAGGTTTTAGGTTTTAGGTTTTAGGTTTTAGGTTTTAGGTTTTAGGTTTTAGGTTTTAGGTTTTAGGTTTTAGGTTTTAGGTTTTAGGTTTTAGGTTTTAGGTTTTAGGTTTTAGGTTTTAGGTTTTAGGTTTTAGGTTTTAGGTTTTAGGTTTTAGGTTTTAGGTTTTAGGTTTTTGGTTTTTGGTTTTTGGTTTTAGGTTTTAGGTTTTAGGTTTTTGGTTTTTGGTTTTTGGTTTTAGGTTTTAGGTTTTAGGTTTTTGGTTTTTGGTTTTTGGTTTTAGGTTTTAGGTTTTAGGTTTTTGGTTTTTGGTTTTTGGTTTTAGGTTTTAGGTTTTAGGTTTTTGGTTTTTGGTTTTTGGTTTTAGGTTTTAGGTTTTAGGTTTTAGGTTTTAGGTTTTAGGTTTTAGGTTTTAGGTTTTAGGTTTTAGGTTTTAGGTTTTAGGTTTTAGGTTTTAGGTTTTAGGTTTTAGGTTTTAGGTTTTAGGTTTTAGGTTTTAGGTTTTAGGTTTTAGGTTTTAGGTTTTAGGTTTTAGGTTTTAGGTTTTAGGTTTTAGGTTTTAGGTTTTAGGTTTTAGGTTTTAGGTTTTAGGTTTTAGGTTTTAGGTTTTAGGTTTTAGGTTTTAGGTTTTTGGTTTTTGGTTTTAGGTTTTAGGTTTTAGGTTTTTGGTTTTTGGTTTTAGGTTTTAGGTTTTAGGTTTTTGGTTTTTGGTTTTAGGTTTTAGGTTTTAGGTTTTTGGTTTTTGGTTTTAGGTTTTAGGTTTTAGGTTTTTGGTTTTTGGTTTTTGGTTTTAGGTTTTAGGTTTTAGGTTTTTGGTTTTTGGTTTTTGGTTTTAGGTTTTAGGTTTTAGGTTTTAGGTTTTAGGTTTTAGGTTTTAGGTTTTAGGTTTTAGGTTTTAGGTTTTAGGTTTTAGGTTTTAGGTTTTAGGTTTTAGGTTTTAGGTTTTAGGTTTTAGGTTTTAGGTTTTAGGTTTTAGGTTTTAGGTTTTAGGTTTTAGGTTTTAGGTTTTAGGTTTTAGGTTTTAGGTTTTAGGTTTTAGGTTTTAGGTTTTTGGTTTTTGGTTTTAGGTTTTAGGTTTTAGGTTTTTGGTTTTTGGTTTTAGGTTTTAGGTTTTAGGTTTTTGGTTTTTGGTTTTAGGTTTTAGGTTTTAGGTTTTTGGTTTTTGGTTTTAGGTTTTAGGTTTTAGGTTTTTGGTTTTTGGTTTTAGGTTTTAGGTTTTAGGTTTTTGGTTTTTGGTTTTAGGTTTTAGGTTTTAGGTTTTTGGTTTTTGGTTTTTGGTTTTAGGTTTTAGGTTTTAGGTTTTAGGTTTTAGGTTTTAGGTTTTATGTTTTAGGTTTTAGGTTTTAGGTTTTAGGTTTTAGGTTTTAGGTTTTAGGTTTTAGGTTTTAGGTTTTAGGTTTTAGGTTTTAGGTTTTAGGTTTTAGGTTTTAGGTTTTAGGTTTTAGGTTTTAGGTTTTAGGTTTTAGGTTTTAGGTTTTAGGTTTTAGGTTTTAGGTTTTAGGTTTTAGGTTTTAGGTTTTAGGTTTTAGGTTTTAGGTTTTAGGTTTTTGGTTTTTGGTTTTAGGTTTTAGGTTTTAGGTTTTTGGTTTTTGGTTTTAGGTTTTAGGTTTTAGGTTTTTGGTTTTTGGTTTTAGGTTTTAGGTTTTAGGTTTTTGGTTTTTGGTTTTAGGTTTTAGGTTTTAGGTTTTTGGTTTTTGGTTTTAGGTTTTAGGTTTTAGGTTTTAGGTTTTAGGTTTTAGGTTTTAGGTTTTAGGTTTTAGGTTTTAGGTTTTAGGTTTTAGGTTTTAGGTTTTAGGTTTTAGGTTTTAGGTTTTAGGTTTTAGGTTTTAGGTTTTAGGTTTTAGGTTTTAGGTTTTAGGTTTTAGGTTTTAGGTTTTAGGTTTTAGGTTTTAGGTTTTAGGTTTTAGGTTTTAGGTTTTAGGTTTTAGGTTTTAGGTTTTAGGTTTTAGGTTTTAGGTTTTAGGTTTTAGGTTTTAGGTTTTAGGTTTTAGGTTTTAGGTTTTAGGTTTTAGGTTTTAGGTTTTAGGTTTTAGGTTTTAGGTTTTAGGTTTTAGGTTTTAGGTTTTAGGTTTTTGGTTTTTGGTTTTAGGTTTTAGGTTTTAGGTTTTTGGTTTTTGGTTTTAGGTTTTAGGTTTTAGGTTTTTGGTTTTTGGTTTTAGGTTTTAGGTTTTAGGTTTTTGGTTTTTGGTTTTTGGTTTTAGGTTTTAGGTTTTAGGTTTTAGGTTTTAGGTTTTAGGTTTTAGGTTTTAGGTTTTAGGTTTTAGGTTTTAGGTTTTATGTTTTAGGTTTTAGGTTTTAGGTTTTAGGTTTTAGGTTTTAGGTTTTAGGTTTTAGGTTTTAGGTTTTAGGTTTTAGGTTTTAGGTTTTAGGTTTTAGGTTTTAGGTTTTAGGTTTTAGGTTTTAGGTTTTAGGTTTTAGGTTTTAGGTTTTAGGTTTTAGGTTTTAGGTTTTAGGTTTTAGGTTTTAGGTTTTAGGTTTTAGGTTTTAGGTTTTAGGTTTTTGGTTTTTGGTTTTAGGTTTTAGGTTTTAGGTTTTTGGTTTTTGGTTTTAGGTTTTAGGTTTTAGGTTTTTGGTTTTTGGTTTTAGGTTTTAGGTTTTAGGTTTTTGGTTTTTGGTTTTAGGTTTTAGGTTTTAGGTTTTTGGTTTTTGGTTTTAGGTTTTAGGTTTTAGGTTTTTGGTTTTTGGTTTTTGGTTTTAGGTTTTAGGTTTTAGGTTTTAGGTTTTAGGTTTTAGGTTTTAGGTTTTAGGTTTTAGGTTTTAGGTTTTAGGTTTTAGGTTTTAGGTTTTAGGTTTTAGGTTTTAGGTTTTAGGTTTTAGGTTTTAGGTTTTAGGTTTTAGGTTTTAGGTTTTAGGTTTTAGGTTTTAGGTTTTAGGTTTTAGGTTTTAGGTTTTAGGTTTTAGGTTTTAGGTTTTAGGTTTTAGGTTTTAGGTTTTAGGTTTTAGGTTTTAGGTTTTAGGTTTTAGGTTTTAGGTTTTAGGTTTTAGGTTTTAGGTTTTAGGTTTTTGGTTTTTGGTTTTTGGTTTTAGGTTTTAGGTTTTAGGTTTTTGGTTTTTGGTTTTTGGTTTTAGGTTTTAGGTTTTAGGTTTTTGGTTTTTGGTTTTTGGTTTTAGGTTTTAGGTTTTAGGTTTTTGGTTTTTGGTTTTTGGTTTTAGGTTTTAGGTTTTAGGTTTTAGGTTTTAGGTTTTAGGTTTTAGGTTTTAGGTTTTAGGTTTTAGGTTTTAGGTTTTAGGTTTTAGGTTTTAGGTTTTATGTTTTAGGTTTTAGGTTTTAGGTTTTAGGTTTTAGGTTTTAGGTTTTAGGTTTTAGGTTTTAGGTTTTAGGTTTTAGGTTTTAGGTTTTAGGTTTTAGGTTTTAGGTTTTAGGTTTTAGGTTTTAGGTTTTAGGTTTTAGGTTTTAGGTTTTAGGTTTTAGGTTTTAGGTTTTAGGTTTTAGGTTTTAGGTTTTAGGTTTTAGGTTTTAGGTTTTAGGTTTTAGGTTTTTGGTTTTTGGTTTTTGGTTTTAGGTTTTAGGTTTTAGGTTTTTGGTTTTTGGTTTTTGGTTTTAGGTTTTAGGTTTTAGGTTTTTGGTTTTTGGTTTTTGGTTTTAGGTTTTAGGTTTTAGGTTTTTGGTTTTTGGTTTTTGGTTTTAGGTTTTAGGTTTTAGGTTTTAGGTTTTAGGTTTTAGGTTTTAGGTTTTAGGTTTTAGGTTTTAGGTTTTAGGTTTTAGGTTTTAGGTTTTAGGTTTTAGGTTTTAGGTTTTAGGTTTTAGGTTTTAGGTTTTAGGTTTTAGGTTTTAGGTTTTAGGTTTTAGGTTTTAGGTTTTAGGTTTTAGGTTTTAGGTTTTAGGTTTTAGGTTTTAGGTTTTAGGTTTTAGGTTTTAGGTTTTAGGTTTTAGGTTTTAGGTTTTAGGTTTTAGGTTTTAGGTTTTAGGTTTTAGGTTTTAGGTTTTAGGTTTTAGGTTTTAGGTTTTAGGTTTTAGGTTTTAGGTTTTAGGTTTTAGGTTTTAGGTTTTAGGTTTTAGGTTTTAGGTTTTAGGTTTTTGGTTTTTGGTTTTTGGTTTTAGGTTTTAGGTTTTAGGTTTTTGGTTTTTGGTTTTTGGTTTTAGGTTTTAGGTTTTAGGTTTTTGGTTTTTGGTTTTTGGTTTTAGGTTTTAGGTTTTAGGTTTTATGTTTTAGGTTTTAGGTTTTAGGTTTTAGGTTTTAGGTTTTAGGTTTTAGGTTTTAGGTTTTAGGTTTTAGGTTTTAGGTTTTAGGTTTTAGGTTTTAGGTTTTAGGTTTTAGGTTTTAGGTTTTAGGTTTTAGGTTTTAGGTTTTAGGTTTTAGGTTTTAGGTTTTAGGTTTTAGGTTTTAGGTTTTAGGTTTTAGGTTTTAGGTTTTAGGTTTTAGGTTTTAGGTTTTAGGTTTTAGGTTTTAGGTTTTAGGTTTTAGGTTTTAGGTTTTAGGTTTTAGGTTTTAGGTTTTAGGTTTTAGGTTTTAGGTTTTAGGTTTTAGGTTTTAGGTTTTAGGTTTTAGGTTTTTGGTTTTTGGTTTTTGGTTTTAGGTTTTAGGTTTTAGGTTTTTGGTTTTTGGTTTTTGGTTTTAGGTTTTAGGTTTTAGGTTTTTGGTTTTTGGTTTTTGGTTTTAGGTTTTAGGTTTTAGGTTTTTGGTTTTTGGTTTTTGGTTTTAGGTTTTAGGTTTTAGGTTTTAGGTTTTAGGTTTTAGGTTTTAGGTTTTAGGTTTTAGGTTTTAGGTTTTAGGTTTTAGGTTTTAGGTTTTAGGTTTTAGGTTTTAGGTTTTAGGTTTTAGGTTTTAGGTTTTAGGTTTTAGGTTTTAGGTTTTAGGTTTTAGGTTTTAGGTTTTAGGTTTTAGGTTTTAGGTTTTTGGTTTTTGGTTTTAGGTTTTAGGTTTTAGGTTTTTGGTTTTTGGTTTTAGGTTTTAGGTTTTAGGTTTTTGGTTTTTGGTTTTTGGTTTTAGGTTTTAGGTTTTAGGTTTTTGGTTTTTGGTTTTTGGTTTTAGGTTTTAGGTTTTAGGTTTTTGGTTTTTGGTTTTTGGTTTTAGGTTTTAGGTTTTAGGTTTTTGGTTTTTGGTTTTTGGTTTTAGGTTTTAGGTTTTAGGTTTTTGGTTTTTGGTTTTTGGTTTTAGGTTTTAGGTTTTAGGTTTTTGGTTTTTGGTTTTTGGTTTTAGGTTTTAGGTTTTAGGTTTTAGGTTTTAGGTTTTAGGTTTTAGGTTTTAGGTTTTAGGTTTTAGGTTTTAGGTTTTAGGTTTTAGGTTTTAGGTTTTAGGTTTTAGGTTTTAGGTTTTAGGTTTTAGGTTTTAGGTTTTAGGTTTTAGGTTTTAGGTTTTAGGTTTTAGGTTTTAGGTTTTAGGTTTTTGGTTTTTGGTTTTAGGTTTTAGGTTTTAGGTTTTTGGTTTTTGGTTTTAGGTTTTAGGTTTTAGGTTTTTGGTTTTTGGTTTTAGGTTTTAGGTTTTAGGTTTTTGGTTTTTGGTTTTAGGTTTTAGGTTTTAGGTTTTTGGTTTTTGGTTTTAGGTTTTAGGTTTTAGGTTTTAGGTTTTAGGTTTTAGGTTTTAGGTTTTAGGTTTTAGGTTTTAGGTTTTAGGTTTTAGGTTTTAGGTTTTAGGTTTTAGGTTTTAGGTTTTAGGTTTTAGGTTTTAGGTTTTAGGTTTTAGGTTTTAGGTTTTAGGTTTTAGGTTTTAGGTTTTAGGTTTTAGGTTTTAGGTTTTAGGTTTTAGGTTTTAGGTTTTAGGTTTTAGGTTTTAGGTTTTAGGTTTTAGGTTTTAGGTTTTAGGTTTTAGGTTTTAGGTTTTAGGTTTTAGGTTTTAGGTTTTAGGTTTTAGGTTTTAGGTTTTAGGTTTTAGGTTTTAGGTTTTTGGTTTTTGGTTTTAGGTTTTAGGTTTTAGGTTTTTGGTTTTTGGTTTTAGGTTTTAGGTTTTAGGTTTTTGGTTTTTGGTTTTAGGTTTTAGGTTTTAGGTTTTTGGTTTTTGGTTTTAGGTTTTAGGTTTTAGGTTTTTGGTTTTTGGTTTTAGGTTTTAGGTTTTAGGTTTTAGGTTTTAGGTTTTAGGTTTTAGGTTTTAGGTTTTAGGTTTTATGTTTTAGGTTTTAGGTTTTAGGTTTTAGGTTTTAGGTTTTAGGTTTTAGGTTTTAGGTTTTAGGTTTTAGGTTTTAGGTTTTAGGTTTTAGGTTTTAGGTTTTAGGTTTTAGGTTTTAGGTTTTAGGTTTTAGGTTTTAGGTTTTAGGTTTTAGGTTTTAGGTTTTAGGTTTTAGGTTTTAGGTTTTAGGTTTTAGGTTTTAGGTTTTAGGTTTTAGGTTTTAGGTTTTAGGTTTTAGGTTTTAGGTTTTAGGTTTTAGGTTTTTGGTTTTTGGTTTTTGGTTTTAGGTTTTAGGTTTTAGGTTTTAGGTTTTAGGTTTTAGGTTTTAGGTTTTTGGTTTTTGGTTTTAGGTTTTAGGTTTTAGGTTTTTGGTTTTTGGTTTTAGGTTTTAGGTTTTAGGTTTTTGGTTTTTGGTTTTAGGTTTTAGGTTTTAGGTTTTAGGTTTTAGGTTTTAGGTTTTAGGTTTTAGGTTTTAGGTTTTAGGTTTTAGGTTTTAGGTTTTAGGTTTTAGGTTTTAGGTTTTAGGTTTTAGGTTTTAGGTTTTAGGTTTTAGGTTTTAGGTTTTAGGTTTTAGGTTTTAGGTTTTAGGTTTTAGGTTTTAGGTTTTAGGTTTTAGGTTTTAGGTTTTAGGTTTTAGGTTTTAGGTTTTAGGTTTTAGGTTTTAGGTTTTAGGTTTTAGGTTTTAGGTTTTAGGTTTTAGGTTTTAGGTTTTAGGTTTTAGGTTTTAGGTTTTAGGTTTTATGTTTTAGGTTTTAGGTTTTAGGTTTTTGGTTTTTGGTTTTTGGTTTTAGGTTTTAGGTTTTAGGTTTTTGGTTTTTGGTTTTTGGTTTTAGGTTTTAGGTTTTAGGTTTTTGGTTTTTGGTTTTTGGTTTTAGGTTTTAGGTTTTAGGTTTTTGGTTTTTGGTTTTTGGTTTTAGGTTTTAGGTTTTAGGTTTTAGGTTTTAGGTTTTAGGTTTTAGGTTTTTGGTTTTTGGTTTTTGGTTTTAGGTTTTAGGTTTTAGGTTTTATGTTTTAGGTTTTAGGTTTTAGGTTTTAGGTTTTAGGTTTTAGGTTTTAGGTTTTAGGTTTTAGGTTTTAGGTTTTAGGTTTTAGGTTTTAGGTTTTAGGTTTTAGGTTTTAGGTTTTAGGTTTTAGGTTTTAGGTTTTAGGTTTTAGGTTTTAGGTTTTAGGTTTTAGGTTTTAGGTTTTAGGTTTTAGGTTTTAGGTTTTAGGTTTTAGGTTTTTGGTTTTTGGTTTTTGGTTTTAGGTTTTAGGTTTTAGGTTTTTGGTTTTTGGTTTTTGGTTTTAGGTTTTAGGTTTTAGGTTTTTGGTTTTTGGTTTTTGGTTTTAGGTTTTAGGTTTTAGGTTTTTGGTTTTTGGTTTTTGGTTTTAGGTTTTAGGTTTTAGGTTTTAGGTTTTAGGTTTTAGGTTTTAGGTTTTAGGTTTTAGGTTTTAGGTTTTAGGTTTTAGGTTTTAGGTTTTAGGTTTTAGGTTTTAGGTTTTAGGTTTTAGGTTTTAGGTTTTAGGTTTTAGGTTTTAGGTTTTAGGTTTTAGGTTTTAGGTTTTAGGTTTTAGGTTTTAGGTTTTAGGTTTTAGGTTTTAGGTTTTAGGTTTTTGGTTTTTGGTTTTTGGTTTTAGGTTTTAGGTTTTAGGTTTTAGGTTTTAGGTTTTAGGTTTTAGGTTTTAGGTTTTAGGTTTTAGGTTTTAGGTTTTTGGTTTTTGGTTTTTGGTTTTAGGTTTTAGGTTTTAGGTTTTTGGTTTTTGGTTTTTGGTTTTAGGTTTTAGGTTTTAGGTTTTTGGTTTTTGGTTTTTGGTTTTAGGTTTTAGGTTTTAGGTTTTTGGTTTTTGGTTTTTGGTTTTAGGTTTTAGGTTTTAGGTTTTTGGTTTTTGGTTTTTGGTTTTAGGTTTTAGGTTTTAGGTTTTATGTTTTAGGTTTTAGGTTTTAGGTTTTAGGTTTTAGGTTTTAGGTTTTAGGTTTTAGGTTTTAGGTTTTAGGTTTTAGGTTTTAGGTTTTAGGTTTTAGGTTTTAGGTTTTAGGTTTTAGGTTTTAGGTTTTAGGTTTTAGGTTTTTGGTTTTTGGTTTTTGGTTTTAGGTTTTAGGTTTTAGGTTTTTGGTTTTTGGTTTTTGGTTTTAGGTTTTAGGTTTTAGGTTTTAGGTTTTAGGTTTTAGGTTTTAGGTTTTAGGTTTTAGGTTTTAGGTTTTAGGTTTTAGGTTTTAGGTTTTAGGTTTTAGGTTTTAGGTTTTAGGTTTTAGGTTTTAGGTTTTAGGTTTTAGGTTTTAGGTTTTAGGTTTTAGGTTTTAGGTTTTAGGTTTTTGGTTTTTGGTTTTTGGTTTTAGGTTTTAGGTTTTAGGTTTTAGGTTTTAGGTTTTAGGTTTTAGGTTTTAGGTTTTAGGTTTTAGGTTTTAGGTTTTAGGTTTTAGGTTTTAGGTTTTAGGTTTTAGGTTTTAGGTTTTAGGTTTTAGGTTTTAGGTTTTAGGTTTTAGGTTTTAGGTTTTAGGTTTTAGGTTTTAGGTTTTAGGTTTTAGGTTTTAGGTTTTAGGTTTTAGGTTTTAGGTTTTAGGTTTTAGGTTTTAGGTTTTATGTTTTAGGTTTTAGGTTTTAGGTTTTTGGTTTTTGGTTTTTGGTTTTAGGTTTTAGGTTTTAGGTTTTTGGTTTTTGGTTTTTGGTTTTAGGTTTTAGGTTTTAGGTTTTTGGTTTTTGGTTTTTGGTTTTAGGTTTTAGGTTTTAGGTTTTAGGTTTTAGGTTTTAGGTTTTAGGTTTTAGGTTTTAGGTTTTAGGTTTTAGGTTTTAGGTTTTAGGTTTTAGGTTTTTGGTTTTTGGTTTTTGGTTTTAGGTTTTAGGTTTTAGGTTTTTGGTTTTTGGTTTTTGGTTTTAGGTTTTAGGTTTTAGGTTTTTGGTTTTTGGTTTTTGGTTTTAGGTTTTAGGTTTTAGGTTTTTGGTTTTTGGTTTTTGGTTTTAGGTTTTAGGTTTTAGGTTTTAGGTTTTAGGTTTTAGGTTTTAGGTTTTAGGTTTTAGGTTTTTGGTTTTTGGTTTTAGGTTTTAGGTTTTAGGTTTTTGGTTTTTGGTTTTAGGTTTTAGGTTTTAGGTTTTTGGTTTTTGGTTTTAGGTTTTAGGTTTTAGGTTTTTGGTTTTTGGTTTTAGGTTTTAGGTTTTAGGTTTTTGGTTTTTGGTTTTAGGTTTTAGGTTTTAGGTTTTTGGTTTTTGGTTTTAGGTTTTAGGTTTTAGGTTTTAGGTTTTAGGTTTTAGGTTTTAGGTTTTAGGTTTTAGGTTTTAGGTTTTAGGTTTTAGGTTTTAGGTTTTAGGTTTTAGGTTTTAGGTTTTAGGTTTTAGGTTTTAGGTTTTAGGTTTTAGGTTTTAGGTTTTAGGTTTTAGGTTTTAGGTTTTAGGTTTTAGGTTTTTGGTTTTTGGTTTTAGGTTTTAGGTTTTAGGTTTTTGGTTTTTGGTTTTTGGTTTTAGGTTTTAGGTTTTAGGTTTTAGGTTTTAGGTTTTAGGTTTTAGGTTTTAGGTTTTAGGTTTTAGGTTTTAGGTTTTAGGTTTTAGGTTTTAGGTTTTAGGTTTTAGGTTTTAGGTTTTAGGTTTTAGGTTTTAGGTTTTAGGTTTTAGGTTTTAGGTTTTAGGTTTTAGGTTTTAGGTTTTTGGTTTTTGGTTTTTGGTTTTAGGTTTTAGGTTTTAGGTTTTAGGTTTTAGGTTTTAGGTTTTAGGTTTTAGGTTTTAGGTTTTAGGTTTTATGTTTTAGGTTTTAGGTTTTAGGTTTTAGGTTTTAGGTTTTAGGTTTTAGGTTTTAGGTTTTAGGTTTTAGGTTTTAGGTTTTAGGTTTTAGGTTTTAGGTTTTAGGTTTTAGGTTTTAGGTTTTAGGTTTTAGGTTTTAGGTTTTAGGTTTTAGGTTTTAGGTTTTAGGTTTTAGGTTTTAGGTTTTAGGTTTTAGGTTTTTGGTTTTTGGTTTTTGGTTTTAGGTTTTAGGTTTTAGGTTTTAGGTTTTAGGTTTTAGGTTTTAGGTTTTAGGTTTTAGGTTTTAGGTTTTAGGTTTTAGGTTTTAGGTTTTAGGTTTTAGGTTTTAGGTTTTAGGTTTTAGGTTTTAGGTTTTAGGTTTTAGGTTTTAGGTTTTAGGTTTTAGGTTTTAGGTTTTAGGTTTTTGGTTTTTGGTTTTTGGTTTTAGGTTTTAGGTTTTAGGTTTTAGGTTTTAGGTTTTAGGTTTTAGGTTTTAGGTTTTAGGTTTTAGGTTTTAGGTTTTAGGTTTTAGGTTTTAGGTTTTAGGTTTTAGGTTTTAGGTTTTAGGTTTTAGGTTTTAGGTTTTAGGTTTTAGGTTTTAGGTTTTAGGTTTTAGGTTTTAGGTTTTAGGTTTTAGGTTTTAGGTTTTAGGTTTTAGGTTTTAGGTTTTAGGTTTTAGGTTTTAGGTTTTAGGTTTTAGGTTTTAGGTTTTTGGTTTTTGGTTTTAGGTTTTAGGTTTTAGGTTTTTGGTTTTTGGTTTTAGGTTTTAGGTTTTAGGTTTTTGGTTTTTGGTTTTAGGTTTTAGGTTTTAGGTTTTTGGTTTTTGGTTTTAGGTTTTAGGTTTTAGGTTTTTGGTTTTTGGTTTTTGGTTTTAGGTTTTAGGTTTTAGGTTTTATGTTTTAGGTTTTAGGTTTTAGGTTTTTGGTTTTTGGTTTTTGGTTTTAGGTTTTAGGTTTTAGGTTTTTGGTTTTTGGTTTTTGGTTTTAGGTTTTAGGTTTTAGGTTTTTGGTTTTTGGTTTTTGGTTTTAGGTTTTAGGTTTTAGGTTTTTGGTTTTTGGTTTTTGGTTTTAGGTTTTAGGTTTTAGGTTTTAGGTTTTAGGTTTTAGGTTTTAGGTTTTAGGTTTTTGGTTTTTGGTTTTTGGTTTTAGGTTTTAGGTTTTAGGTTTTTGGTTTTTGGTTTTTGGTTTTAGGTTTTAGGTTTTAGGTTTTTGGTTTTTGGTTTTTGGTTTTAGGTTTTAGGTTTTAGGTTTTTGGTTTTTGGTTTTTGGTTTTAGGTTTTAGGTTTTAGGTTTTTGGTTTTTGGTTTTTGGTTTTAGGTTTTAGGTTTTAGGTTTTTGGTTTTTGGTTTTTGGTTTTAGGTTTTAGGTTTTAGGTTTTAGGTTTTAGGTTTTAGGTTTTAGGTTTTAGGTTTTAGGTTTTAGGTTTTAGGTTTTAGGTTTTAGGTTTTAGGTTTTAGGTTTTAGGTTTTAGGTTTTAGGTTTTAGGTTTTAGGTTTTAGGTTTTAGGTTTTAGGTTTTAGGTTTTAGGTTTTAGGTTTTAGGTTTTAGGTTTTAGGTTTTAGGTTTTAGGTTTTAGGTTTTAGGTTTTAGGTTTTAGGTTTTAGGTTTTAGGTTTTAGGTTTTAGGTTTTAGGTTTTAGGTTTTAGGTTTTAGGTTTTAGGTTTTAGGTTTTAGGTTTTAGGTTTTAGGTTTTAGGTTTTAGGTTTTAGGTTTTAGGTTTTATGTTTTAGGTTTTAGGTTTTAGGTTTTTGGTTTTTGGTTTTTGGTTTTAGGTTTTAGGTTTTAGGTTTTTGGTTTTAGGTTTTAGGTTTTAGGTTTTTGGTTTTAGGTTTTAGGTTTTAGGTTTTTGGTTTTAGGTTTTAGGTTTTAGGTTTTAGGTTTTAGGTTTTAGGTTTTAGGTTTTAGGTTTTTGGTTTTAGGTTTTAGGTTTTAGGTTTTTGGTTTTAGGTTTTAGGTTTTAGGTTTTATGTTTTAGGTTTTAGGTTTTAGGTTTTTGGTTTTAGGTTTTAGGTTTTAGGTTTTTGGTTTTAGGTTTTAGGTTTTAGGTTTTTGGTTTTAGGTTTTAGGTTTTAGGTTTTAGGTTTTAGGTTTTAGGTTTTAGGTTTTAGGTTTTAGGTTTTTGGTTTTAGGTTTTAGGTTTTAGGTTTTTGGTTTTAGGTTTTAGGTTTTAGGTTTTTGGTTTTAGGTTTTAGGTTTTAGGTTTTTGGTTTTAGGTTTTAGGTTTTAGGTTTTATGTTTTAGGTTTTAGGTTTTAGGTTTTAGGTTTTAGGTTTTAGGTTTTAGGTTTTAGGTTTTAGGTTTTAGGTTTTAGGTTTTAGGTTTTAGGTTTTAGGTTTTAGGTTTTAGGTTTTAGGTTTTAGGTTTTAGGTTTTAGGTTTTAGGTTTTAGGTTTTAGGTTTTAGGTTTTAGGTTTTAGGTTTTAGGTTTTAGGTTTTAGGGTTTAGGGTTGAGGGTTTAATGTTTAGTGTTTTGCGGTTCGAGTTTATGGTTAAGGGTTAAGGGTCTAGGTTTTAGGTTTAATTTTTAGGATTCAGGGTTTTAGGTTTTGGATTTTGGGTTTTGGGTTTTAGGTTTTAGGTTTTAGGTTTTAGGTTTTGGGTTTTGGGTTTTGGGTTTTGGGTTTACGGTTTACGGTTTACGGTTTACGGTTTACGGTTTACGGTTTACAGTTTACGGTTTACGCTTTACGCTTTACGGTTTACGCTTTACGGTTTACGATTTAAGGTTTACGGTTTACGGTTTACGGTTTACGGTTTACGGTTTATGGTTTATGGTTTATGGTTTATGGTTTATGGTTTATGGTTTATGGTTTATGGTTTAAGATATAGGGTTTAGGATTTAGGGTTTAATGTCTAGGTCTATTATAGACAATTTTTTTTCTTAATCAAAGTAGTTCGTCGAATAAGTGCATAAGGTTTATGATTTATGGTTTATGGTTTAAGGTTTAGGGTTTAGGATTTAGGGTTTAAGGTTTAGGGTTTAGGGTTTAGGGTTTAGGGTTTAGGGTTAGGGTTTAGGGTCTAGGTCTATTATAAACAATTTTTTCTTCTTAATCAATGTAGTTCGTCGAATAAGTGCATAAGTCTAACTGGATTTAGAATTTGATTATTTTTGTTTTTCATATGTTTCTTATTGAACATTTTACTTCTTATTCATTGTAGTTTGTCAAATATGTGCAAAAGGTAAAATGCATAAATATTTTAGGTCATTTTGGTCTTTTCTAGGTTTAGGGTTTAGGTTTTAGGTTTTAGGTTTTAAGTTTTAGGATTCAGGGTTTAGGGTTCAAGGTTTAGGGTTTAGTGTTTTGGGTTTCTGGTTTAAGGTTAAGGGTAAAGGGTCTAGGTCTATTCTAATTCGTTTTGGTTTAAGGTTAAGGGTAAAGGGTCTAGGTCATTTTCGTCTTTACAATGAAGTTCGTCGAATTAGTGCATCAATCTAACTGGGTTTAGATTTTAGTTTTTTTGGTTTTTGATATATTTCTCTTTGTACATTTTATTTCTTAATCATTGTAGTTCGTCCAATAAGTACAAAAGTCAAAATGCATTAATATTTTAGGTCATATTGGTCTTTTTTAGGTTTGGGGAATAGGGTTCAGGTTTTAGGTTTTAGGATTTAGGTCTTAGGTGTTAGCTTTTAGGATTTTGGTTTTAGCTTTTAGGTTTTAGGGTTTAGGGTTTATGGTTTTGGTTTTAGGTTTTAGGGTTTATGGTTTAGGGTTTAGGGTTTAGGGTTTAGGGATTAGGGTTTAGGGTTTTGGGTTTAGGGTTTAGGCTTTAGGGTTTAGGGTCTAGGTCTATTATAGAAAAAATTTTCTTCTTAATCAATGTAGTTCGTCGAATAAGTGCATAAATCTAACTGGATTTAGATTTTGATTATTTTTGTTTTTCATATGTTTCTTTTTGAACATTTTACTTCTTATTCATTGTAGTTCAACAAATAAGTGCAAAAGTCAAAACGCATAAATATTTTAGGTCATTTTGGTCTTTGCAAGGTTTAGGGATTAGGTTTTAGGTTTTAGGTTTTAGGTTTTAAGTTTTAGGGTTCAGGGTTTAGGGTGTAGGGTTTAGAGTTTAGGGTTTAGGGTTTAAGGTTTAGGGTTTAGTGTTTTGGGTTTCTAGTTTAAGGTTAAGGGTAAAGGGTCTAGGTCTATTCTAGTCCGTTTTGTTTCTTAATCATTGTATTTCGTCAAATAAATGCATAAGTGTCACTAGATTACGATTTTATGTCAGTTTTGTTTTTGATATGTTTCTCTTTGTCCAATTTAGTTTTTATTAATTGTAGTCCGTCCAATAAGTGCAAATGTCTCAATGCATCAATGTTGTAGGTTATTTTTGTCGTTACGAGAATATTCTAGTCTAAAATGCATAAATATTTTAGGGCATTTTTGTCTTTACTAGGTTTAGGGTTAGAGTTTAGTGTTTAAGGTTTAGGGTTTAGGGTATAGGGTTTTGTTTTTAGTGTTTTGGTTTTAGGGTTTAAGGTTTAAGGGTTAAGGGTCTAGGTCTATTCTAGTCCCTTTTTGGTTCTTAATCAATGTAGTTTGTCGAATAAGTGCATAAGTGTCACTAGATTTTGATTTTAGGTCATTTTTGTTTTTGATATGATACTTTATGTCAATTTTAGGTCATTTTTGTCGAATATGTAGTTTGTCTAATAAGTACAAAAGTCTCAATACGTTAATATTTTAAGTCATTTTTGTCTTTACTAGGTTAAGGGATTAGGGTTTAGGGTTTAGGTTTTATGGTTTAAGGGTCTAGGTCTATTATAGTCCATTTTGGTTTTAATCAATGTATTTCATAAAATAATCGAAAGCATAATTCTCAATGCATATAGATTTTAGGTCATTTTGTTGTTTACTAGGTGGAATCTAGTCCATTTTGTTTCTAAAACAATGTAGTTCGTCTAATATGTGCAAAGGACTCAATATATTAAAATTTTAGGTCATTTTGGAATTTGTTAGGTTTTTTGTCGTTGTCAATTTTAGTTGTTAACCAATGTAGTTCAACATATTAGTGCAAAAGTGTCACTTGATTTAGATTTTAGGAAGTTTTGGTTTTTGATATGTTTCTTTTTTTTTTTCTAGGTCATTTTCGTCTTTACAATGTAGTTCGTTGAATTAGTGCATCAATCTAACTGGTTTTAGATTTTGGTTATTTTGGTTTTTGATATGTTTCTCTTTGTACATTTTATTTCTTATTCATTGTAGTTCGTCCAATAAGTACAAAAGTCAAAATGCATTAATATTTTAGGTCATATTGGTCTTTTTTAGGTTTAGGGAATAGGGTTCAGGTTTTAGGCTTTTGGATTTAGGTCTTAGGTGTTAGCTTTTAGTATTTTCGTTTTTGGTTTTTGGTTTTTGGTTTTAGGTTTTAGGTTTTAGGTTTTAGGGTTTAGGGTTTAGGGTTTAGGGTTTAGGGTTTTGGGTTTAGGGTGTAGGGTTTAGGGTTTAGGGTTTAGGGTTTAGGTTTTAGGTTTTAGGGTTTATGGTTTAGGGTTTACGGTTTAGGGTTTAGGATTTATGGTATAGGGTTTTGGGTTTAGGCTTTAGGCTTTAAGGTTTGAGGTTTAGGGTTTATAGTTTCGTGTTTACGTTAAGGGTTAAGGGTCTAGGTCTATTCTAGTCCATTTTGGTTTTAATTAATGTTTTTCACGAAATCAATGGATAAAGATTTTACGTCATTTTGTTATTTACTAGGTGTATTCTAGTCCACTTTGTTTCTAAAACAATGTAGTTCGTCTAAGAAGTGCAAAATACTCAGTGGATTAATATTTTAGGTCATTTTATTATTTGTTATGTTCTTTTTGTGTGTGTCAATTTTAGTTGTTAATCAATATAGTTATACCATTAAGTGCAAAAGTCTCAATTGATTAATATTTTAGGTCATTAGTGGTCTTTACAAGGTTTAGGGATTTAGGATTTAGCGTTTTGGGTTTAGGGTTAAGGGTTTGAGGTTTAGGGTTTAGGATTTCAGGTTTAGGTTAAGGGTTAAGGGTCTAGGTCTATTCTTGTCCATTTTGGTTTTAATCATTGTATTTCATGAAATAAGTGCATAATTCTCAATGGATATAGATTTTAGGTCATTTTTTTATTTACTAGGTGTATTCTAGTCCACTTTAGTTCTTAATAAATGTAGTTTGTCTAATAAGTGTAAAAGACTCATTGGATTAAAATCTTAGGTCACTTTGGTATTTGTGATTTTTTTTGGGTCCATTTT
>NW_027339955.1:0-1002 GCF_000331145.2 Cicer arietinum | reverse complement strand
GGGCAAAACCCAGATTTCCACAATAGTTGTAAAGGGTCACAACCAAAATTAACAATTAACACATAACATTTAAGTTTTTAAATGCACAAAATAATCTTTCAACTTAGCATGCACCTTAAAAGGGTTTCCATATGCCAAACATTCATAAACAATGTTGAAAAATTAAGTTTTTAACAAAACAACACTGTTGTATTCGAATACAGCATCTCTGTATTTGAATACAAGGCTGTTTCAGCATTCAGCAGCAAAAACAGCATGTTTGTATTCGAATACAGCCTTCTGCATTCGACTACACAACAAGTCAGTAGCAAAAACAACATGTCTGTATTCGAAAACAACCTTCTGTATTCAAATACACATCAGACAACAACAGAAAAACAACAACTATAGCACAATCACCATGACGACATGAGTTTCAAAAAGGTTTTGCAATCAATCACACTTACACACAACTTCAAAACATTCACACTTAGGAATTATAGCACAATCACTACGACAACTTGAGTTTCGAAATGGTTTTGCAATCAATCACACTTGCACACAATCTCTTGCATTCAAACCCAAATCACCCACACATGGCAATTATAACCACTCAATCATAACCTTGAGTCAAACACGACTCGCGTGCCAAGCACCCTAATGCAATGCGTATATGCCAAAATTCATGGACTCGGAATTCCAAACCAAAACCCTCCTCCAAGGGCCGTAAATCATAATTGTAACGCCGATCACAGGCCGAAGTGCTAAGTTACTGAGGTGCCACCTAACACGGGTCAGCACGATTTACTAAAAATGTAAATCGTAAATGTACCGCCTATCACAGGCCGAAGTACTACTTACCGATGTGCCACCTATCACGGGTCAGCACTATTTACCAAAACTGTGTAGTCTATCGCAGACCTTACACAATGCGACAATCCCCGCAAGGATAAGATGAACCAACAAATCACCTGGAATCATCTTGTGGCCCATCCGGTCGCCATGTACTATGAAACGCATGAG
>NW_027339954.1:16976-20000 GCF_000331145.2 Cicer arietinum | reverse complement strand
TCTCACAACAAAAAATACTACTAAAAAAAGTGTATAAAAAGCTTGAGGATAAGGTTACTAGAAAAATTGCTTGAGGATAAGGTTACTAGAAAAAGTGTATAAAAAGCTTGAGTATCTGAATCAAACATTACACAACCGAAAAGAATTAATATTTATTCTAATGAGATTATTAATGTTTATCTTATTACATTTTTGATTGATTACTAACTCATTTTAATCAAAATCAACAACTAAATAATATTTATTAAAACCAATTATACATACATATATTCACCAATACTTTAGAAACATCTCACAATCTATAATGTTACTAGAAAAATTGTATAAAAAACTTGATGATAATTTTAATAGAAAAAGTGTTTGAGGATAACGTTACTAGAAAAAGTGTATAAAAAGCTTGAAGATCTGAATCAAATAATTAAATGTGAATGAGACAAAAAATGTTACTAGAAAAAGTGTATAAAAGTTAGAGGATCTGAATCAAACAATTCAATTTGAGTTTATTTACGCAAACTAAAAGAATTAATAATTATCTTATTTTAATGAAATTTTTTATTTTTATCATATTATATTTTTGATTGTTTTGAAACTTATATTATTTAGAAACATAAGTGGAAATTTTGAATGAAAAATATAAGCAGTACTACATTTATTTTATTTTTTATGCAATTTAATGTTTATTTACACAAGCTAAAAGAATTCAATATTATTTAAATGAAATTATTGATGTCTATCTTATTACGTTCTTGATGGATTACTAACTCATGTTAATCAAAACCAACAACTAAATCTTGTTAATTAAAACCAATTATATATACATATATTAATCAATATTTTGGAAATATCTCACAATTAAAAATGTTACTAGAAAAAGTGTATAAAAAGCTTGAGAATAATGTTATTATTGTGACATCCTAAACCCCAACATAATATATATAATAATTTATATCATATTTCTATCAAATTCCCAGCGGATAAATAAAAATATGTTTCCAAGGAAATAAAAACTTTAATTTTTAATTTAGGATATCACGTTTCTCAAAAATCAAAAGGAACACTTTAACTTCTTTACTCCATAGTGCAATCTCAATAAGCTTGAATTAAGTATAATTACTTGATTTAATTCTAAAAACCTACTAGTACATATATGATTTTCATACAAAAATCGTTTCAAAATAAATAAGTAAAATACAAATTACAACCCTTATTCCCGGTATCACCTATCAGAGCGGGGTTCCTCCCAAACTTGAACTTCAAGACTTATTAACCTGTAACAACTGCGATTTCGCAAACGCAGGACCAATCCAGTCAAACACAAACAACGAAGGAGGTGAGTTTCAAAATCATGTTAATAGTATAATATAAGTAAGAAGAACACACAACAATCATAATAGACCATATCATAATCACATTACGATATATTAAAATATTTAAGTAAGTAGTATCATATTATAACATCAAATTCACTCAAGTAAGATAATCATCTCATTATAATATGCATCAAATCATCTAGGAGTAATTATTATTACTTTTGAAACACATCAATCACCACAAAACAATCACAAGTAAATGCAATGCTATGCATGAGCTTAGACTCTACTTCACAATGTGGTACCATTCTAACTCTGAAGTACTTGGTTAGGAGGCTTGATACTATGCCACCATCCCGGTGGACGGACAATTCAAATTGGCCCTGTCCTCATAGATCCCCTCAACTCAACCCGAGACACATATACGTGACAGTCGAGGTAAACGTGTGTTGCGTGGTAGCTCCCGACATTTGGAGTGCTACCTCCAAGTCACCTAGGAATTCCCCACCCGAATACCTCCAAGGTCTAACAATCTTGCCTTAAGGCTCAACAGCAGACCGCCACGATCAGGCTCATTCAGTTGTACTTCCCCGGAATCACAAGGCTTGTTAGACCCTACCTATATGATGACAAAATAATCTCCACTTCACAAATTCACAATATTTATTTTCTCCCCTCGTTGGTATATGATACTCCATTAATACCGTCATCTCAGACACAAATTGAAATCACAATATTCTCATCACAATTTATAACATCACTATAATTAATCACACATCATCATCATCATCACATAAACTCATCACAATTTATAGAATCACTATCATCAATCATACAACAACACATATATATTCATCACAAATTTATCACATCACCATTATTAATCATACATTATCATCATTACATATAATTATCACAACACATCTATTTTTATTATAACATCATTTAAACTCATCTAATCAAACATATGCATAAAATTAATTCAACAACCAATATCACAATAATATCACACACCACACATTTAAAGAAATTAAATCAAATATCACAATAATATCAAATGCCACACATTTAACGAAATTAAATCAAATATCACAATAATATCAAATGCCACACATTTAACGAAATTAAATCAAATATCACAATAATATCAAATGCCACACATTCAAACAAATTAAATCAATCAACACCCTACAAATATTTCTATTCTATATTTTAATCTCACAATTTCCATATTTTCACATTAATTAATTTACCCCTCAAAGGGCTACTGCCATACGTAGCGAGCCCCGGATGAATCATTGGGAAATACGGTTTTCCCGTTCATCTAACAATATATTACACTCATGAATTCAAACGCTCTATCACCCCTTACCTTAATTTGACGCTTTCACACACGACTACGATTCCACGAGCAAACATCCTTTGTTCATTGACTCTTTGTCTTTCAATCGATCTAACTCGACAGTTTATGGGTAAACGTTAAAAATAAATTATGAGAACATCCTTTAAAAACTAAATTCGAAATTCGGTCAAGGAAACTTACCATAAATCAGAAAACAAATCAGTGGGTAAAATAGCAATTTTTCACACGGTCGTTTTGGCGTTGGTTTCACTCAAATCGGACTTACGGTGAAGGAGAACAATGCAAAATAACGAATTCTACAAACGAAGAAGTCGGGTAGTTTAGGGAGAAATTGGGGTTGTTAAAAATCTG
>NW_027339954.1:13135-14616 GCF_000331145.2 Cicer arietinum | reverse complement strand
TAGTGCAAAAACCACTTTCAAGGTTACACATCATTCTAAAAATTAATTTCTAGAGTTAAATTATTATTAAAAAATATCACTAAACATTTAGCACCCAAAAGTAATTCATTGAGAATTCCAAATTTTTCTTTAAATTATTTTTCAATAATTCAAGTCTAAATAAAAACAACTAAGATAAATCACGTTTCTAAATACAATACAAATAAAATAAATCACATATATTTTTTAAAATCTATAAAATTTCTAAAAATTCATTCCTACTTTAATCATCAAAAACACATTTCTAAATAGTTAATCACTGTAAAACTTATTATTTTCAACATATATTTTGAAATAAAATTTAAACTATATAGATGGATAGATAGATAGATAGATAGATAGGAAATTTTACAATTAATTAACACTTCTAAAATAGGTTCAATTTATCTTCTTACTTTATCAAACTAAAAAAAATTGTATATTTATATACATTAAAGTAGTGCACATGACACAAAACATATGATAATGATTATGAATTACACTAATTCATAAATCTACAAAATAGTAGCCTCCTCTCACACTAACTACTCAACATACTTATAGATACATCCATTAGTTTCTATCAAGCCACAAAATTGGTCTAAAACATAACACATCATCAATTTTAAATATTTTGGAGTTTTGTTCTAATCTTAAAAATTGAGTTTCAAATAAAAATTGCAATTTTATAATTAATAAAAGAAAATTGATAAAATAAATTTTAGTTTTTATACGCATACCAATTTACATGATGCACTCTACATATATCAATCTACATGATGCACTCTACACATACCAATCTAATGTGTACCATTTTGTTATGTTAATTCATATAACAAAAAAAAAATCTATTTGTAAAATACATCAATTATAGAATCCAAAATTTAGATAATTTTTCAAAAAGAATTTCACTATTGAGAAGATTTTTAAAATCTTTGTTTTTTTTTCTTCCTTCTTTTCTGTTCTCTTTCTCAATTAGTAGACATTTTATCATTTGTACTATTGTAAATCATTGAAGAGTTCTTAAACTCTAAAACTCTATCATCTGGTCAAACTCTAATGGGTTTATAATATCATAATCAGAAAATCAATCATTTCCAATAAATACCCCAACACCCTCATGATTCAATTTTCACACTAGCCCCCTAAACCAAGATAACAACAACTCTTTTCAATTTTCTTAAAAACAAGACAAAGTAAAACATAATGTAAATTTTAAGGTGTTTTAAACATTAAATAAAATCAGTAGCATAGAATTATTGTTATTTTATAAATCAACAAAAATTCAACTCAATTGAATTTCTTTGAAATAATCAAGATTAACTCAAACAAAAGTTATTTTCATAAGTAAACTTTAACTCCTTCAAAATGTCATTTTTAAAAATTCTAAGTTCTACCGACACTACGCCAAAAATGACATTTTACAGCGCCCATTTTACAGCGCTTGCTAAACACAAGCGCTG
>NW_027339954.1:0-3135 GCF_000331145.2 Cicer arietinum | reverse complement strand
AAATCGTAAACGTACCACCTATCACGGGTCAGTACAGTCTACCAAGGTGTCACCTATCACGGGCCGACACAATTTACCAAATGGATCACGGGTCAACACGATTTACTAAAATGTAAATCGCAAACGTACAACCTATCACGGGTCCGTACAGTTTACCAAGGTGTCACCTATCACGGGTCGACACAATTTACCAAATGAAATGCATGAGCATACACAGACTCCATTCACAACAATCGTTAAGCAAATGCAGATATTAAAAGATTCCCCATTTTTAATACCCATTTAACTTAAACGACTTTCAAACAACATTAATTAAATAAGTCATTAAGAGATTCCCCGTTCTTAATACCGATTTAACTTAATGATTTTCAAAACAAAACGTTAAGCAAACAGTCATATTAAGAGATTCCCCATTCTTAATACTCATTTACCGAAACGATTTTCAAAAACGATAGTTAAGTAACCGAGACATTAAGAGATTCCCCATTCTCAACGCCCAGTTAACTTAAACATTTTCCTCAAATACACATTAAGTAAACCGAGGTATTAAAAGATTCCCCATTTTTAATACTCGTTTAACTCTAATGGTTTTCAAATTCCACAGAAACAAATTCAAACATACTTTCACATTCAAACCATAATTCACAACAACCACACCAATTAACAAACATCAAGTACGAACACACCAAATACAACGAACACAAATCACGCAACATAACACCCAGATACATCAAATTTCATTTACCACGAAACATTCATCATTATAAACAAAACCTAACTCTAAGGTTTTTACCCATAACGCACTAGTTTCGTTTTTCCCCAAATCGATACATTTAACCCTAACAAATTCCTTCCCACACAACTACAGATAAGTCCCTAATGCAAGCTAGAAGTTTGGAAGGAGCCCTTACCTCAACGTTAGCTTTAACGTGCGTTTCCGGTACCGCGAGTAATTCCGGTAAAATCTCCGCTCGCAACGCCGCTTCCAAATTAGTTCACTAGCACCGTAGCGTGGTGGTGAGCAACTTTCCCTTCTATCTCTTCGAGAAATGAGGTTTGGATCTAGAAGAAACGGAGGGGTTTGTGTTTGGATCTCAAAAACCGTTTTTCTTCGTTTTCGAATCAAAGAGGAAGAGTGGAGTTGCGAAAACCTTGATCTAACTCTCACCCAACCTTGGGTCACTAGCTTTGAAGAAAAGGAAGCAACGAAAATGAAAAATGGGAGGAGGAGGGATTTTGGTTTCTCGCGTGAGGTTCAGAGGAAGGAGATGGAAAAATCTAATTTTCTTTCCTTTCTTTTTCTTTCCTTTCTTTTTCCTTTCTTCCTTTTTCCTTCTTTCCTTTTTATACTATTTTCTTTTCCTTTTCCTTCCTTCTAGTTTTCCTTTCTTTTTCCCTCCAAACAAACATACACATATATATATACATATATATATATAATAAATATAACTTAACAAATATCTCAAAATATCTAGATATTTGTTAAATTACCGTTTCGCCCGAAACACATTAAATTATCCGTAAAGGATTCACCGCAGTTAATTTCAATTTATTTATCGACGAGAAAATTTGATTGGCATCAAAATATCTTTTTGATTATAAAACTCCAAAATATTATTAACTTTGGCTTAAAAGCCCCCGAGCCAAAATCCAAAATACACCAAAAATACATAAATGGTACTTTAAAATTATGGGTCTTACATAATTGCTCACAATCTAACACGTAGCCTCATATACGCTCACTTGGTATGAAACATCCATTTGGTACCGAACCGAACAATAAGTATGACACCAACATACTGAGCACAAAACAATCATTATCACCGAGAACTCCTGAATTTCTCCATTTCCACAAATCCTTGATTTTCTTTAGTCAAAAAATTACACCAAACCACAGTGTACACCTCAAAATGTTGGTCTAATTATAACTTTAATTATTACATCCCAACATCTAGTTAGTGATTCAAGTTTCCTCTAATATTTTCGACAACATGACACAACTATACCACCTACAACACACAAACTTCCTTCAAGTTTGGTACTTCATTTCAAGAGTCACGTCTCCAACCAAATTTAACTTGAATTTAATTCACAGATGAAGGCCTACATTTGTCGCATGCCTAACACCTCAAATTCACGTTTCACTAGTCAATTTCTTACATACTTCGCAATTCTGCACAAACTCGAAAATAATTTTCCTACATCCATTGCCAACATTCGTTCTGATACTTCTCAATTTTGCCGTGTCCTTTATTTGCAGCTTGATGATTATCTTTTCATTATGACAGGTCAAACACATTGTATTCACTCCATCACTTTTCCATTTATACAAACCTTAAATTTCTACCTCGAACCTTGATACATCTTCATTATAGTGATTTCAATAAATCAAGCTTCACTAATTCCCACCAAACTTTTCCATTTCATGCTTACTTCTTCCCTACGAAACAAACTTTTAACTTGGTTGATTGACGAACAAAATAGCAACCCCTATGATATGCACTCAAGTAGTGCATTTGTATCATTGGCATACCCTTATAATAACTATGTCTGAATTATATGTGAGATAATTCCTTTAATGAATCTTTAATTGTCATAAGCTACATCTCTATGTGTTGCTCTAACAAGTTTTCTTGGCACATTTTCCAAAATTGGGTTCACTCGTTGGATTCTTATTCCTTCTCAACCTTCACCGAGATACAAACTGAAAGAATCCTAACAATCGAACGTCCTAAAGAATTATTTCTCAAATGTTCCCCATAAGCATTTCCTAAGAAATAATTATCTATAACTTCATCCTCATAAATTTGCTGTAAAATATCTCAAAGACCCACATACCTTTCATTGTTCATCTAGTCACTGAAACACTCATTTTAAATCTCAACGCTTGATTTCCCAATACCAACAACTAAACCATAAATCATTCGTTACATTTTTTCTTTTTCACTTTCTATCATTGAATAGAATTCTAAAATTTGATCCTCAAAATCTCCAAATACTCATCACACTGTCTAATTACACTCATGTCATCTTAAAATACAATACAAGGTCTTATTCATTATTGACTCTAATCGTCTTAGTAATCTCACTAATGAAAACTTTTCTAATAACAGCACAACGTTTTTAGTAAATCTC
>NW_027339953.1:0-1427 GCF_000331145.2 Cicer arietinum | reverse complement strand
TTTAAAGAATATATATTCAAACAGTCATCAAAATGGTAATTTAACAACAATAATAAATAAATCCATTTATAATCCGTTATCACAATTCATAAAATCTCAATTTTAATAGAGTTAGGTTCTCGACAAAGATATATTTTTATAAGAAAATAACAATCAAAATATCTAACTCTTTTTCCATGCTAAATTTCCAAAATAGATGTACCATGAAAGTTTAAAGGGTGTGATTACTCACCTCTTGAAGCGTTATCCGATAAAAATTCCTTCGTTGTCACTCACTATTAACCGTTTCGCATCCGCAAAATACTTTAGCTACTCTCCAATTCGATATAGTTCTATCTTTTGAGAATTTAATTATGTATATTTTATTTTTCTTAGTGGCTACTTATAGTTAATTACTTACATGATATCCTAAGTTACAAACCTAATACGTTACAACAACTTAACCTATACTTTCTACCACTTAATTGGGATTGATTGTTATAATCCAAGCGGTGCAACAATTTAGCCTATATTTTCTACCACTTAATTGGAATTGGTTGTTATATTCCAAGCAACCTCACCAGTCATTCCTAACTTAAATTATATTTGTTTCATCTAACAATTAAACATAAAAATTGTATAGTTCAATCATTTGTTAAATAAAACAAACAATAAGTAGATAGATAAATAAATAAATAGAAACAAAGCTAAGATTATCGTCTTATCTTATTATTTAATTTGGTTGAGTTAGCCTAATCCCAAAGATAATTATGTAATTAATTCTAAACCTTGAAATTAGGACGTTACATCACATGTCACGGTTGAGAATTGAGTGGCCAATTGAAAGGTAATTATTTTTAAAACACTACTTTAGCAACCGCCACTTCAAATTAATTTAATTAAAAAAAATTATTCTTCTTAATTTGCCGTATTCCGTTAACCGTATCTAATGATCTCTCATTTTTTTTTGTCTCTCTTATAAATATCATTCACATTATCTACTATATACACAATTCCTTATTAGTTATTTTTTTTATCAAAATTCGTTATTCATTTTTGTGTTTATCTTTCTCCGAAAAAAATTAGATTTTGTTGCTTCAATTTCTCCAAATAAGGATTCATGGAATTTGGTTGATAAAGTTGTGACATTGTTAGTGTCAACGTCAAAACATAAATTTTACGTTGGAAATGGTCTTGATGGGTGATGTTAAGGTTTAATTCTTTTGTTTATAAATTCAAATTTTAAATTATACACAATCTTATTTGTTTTTAGGGTGATCTTATTTGTTTTTATTTCTGGATTTGAGATTAACATTCTTCAAGGAGCTATGTACAACAAATTTGTGGGGTATATGAAACAATTGAACACTATTTGATATTGTACATGCAAAATGGTACACATCAATTATTTTGGTAGATGTGTTCACATGAATTACTGGTAAATTTAT
>NW_027339952.1:20148-20556 GCF_000331145.2 Cicer arietinum | reverse complement strand
ATGTTCATCCAATTACACAAATGAACTTATTGGATGCACAAAATTGGTTGAAAACCCTAATTGCACAATAATAAGCCTAGGGTGGATGAAAATGACCTAAACGTTCATCCAATTACACAAATGAACTTATTAGATGCACAAGATTGGTTAAAAATCCTCATTGCACAAGAATAAGCCTAGGGTGGACGAAAATGACATAAATGTTTTTCCAATTACACAAATGAACTTATTGGATGCACAAGATTGATTAAAAATCCTAATTGCACAAGAATAAGCCTAGGGTGGACGAAAATGACCTAAATGTTCATCCAATGACACAAAAGAACTTATTGGATGCACAAGATTGGTTAAAAACACTAATTTGATAAGAATAAGCCTAGGGAGGACGAAAATGACCTAAATGTTCAT
>NW_027339952.1:0-759 GCF_000331145.2 Cicer arietinum | reverse complement strand
TTCTTCCAATTACACAAATGAACTTATTAGATGCACAAGATTGGTTAAAAACACTAATTAGACAAGAATAAGCCTATGGAGGACGAAAATGACCTAAATGTTCATCCAATGACAGAAATGAACTTATTGGATTCACAAGATAGGTTAAACACCCTAATTGGACAAGAATAAGCATGACATAAATGTTAATCCAATGACACAAAGAACTTATGGGATGCACTAGATTGGTCTAAAACCCTAATTGGACAAGAATAAGCCTTGGGTGGACGAAAATGACCTAAATGTTCATCCAATTACACAAATGAACTTATTGGATGCACAAAATTGGTTAAAAACCCTAATTGCACAATAATAAGCCTAGGGTGGACGAAAATGACCTAAATGTTCATTCAATTACACAAATGAACTTATTGGATGCACAAGATTGATTAAAAATCCTAATTGCACAAGAATAAGCCTAGGGTGGACGAAAATGACATAAATGTTCTTCCAATTACACAAATGAACTTATTGGATGCACAAGATTGATTAAAAATCCTAATTGCACAAGAATAAGCCTAGGGTGGACGAAAATGACCTAAATGTTCATTCAATTACACAAAAGAACTTATTGGATGCACAAAATTGGTTAAAAACACTAATTTGATAAGAATAAGCCTAGGGAGGACGAAAACGACCAAAATGTTCATCCAATTTCACAAATGAACTTATTGGATGCACAAGATTGGTTAAAAATCCTCATTGCACAAGAATAAGCCT
>NW_027339951.1:7901-8395 GCF_000331145.2 Cicer arietinum | reverse complement strand
TCCATGAATCATTCTTGTAATTCTTCTTTAATCCTTATCTTTTGTATCTCTGTCATGAGTAATGTAAGACCCATAATTTTAAAGTACCATTTATGTATCTTTGGTGTATTTTGGATTTTGGCTCGGAGGTTTTTAAGCCAAAGTTAATAATATTTTGGAGTTTAATAATCAAAAAGATGTTTTGATGCCAATTAAAATTTCTCGTCGATAAATAAATTTAAATTAAGTGCGGTGAATCCTTTACGGAGAATTTAATGCGTTTCGGGTGAAACGGTAATTTAACAAATGTCTAGGTATTTTGAGATATTTGTTAAGTTATATTTATTATCTATTTATGTTTGTTTGGAGGGAAAAAGAAAGGAAAACTAGAAGAAAGGAAAACTAGAAGGAAGGAAAAGGAAAAGAAAATAGTATAAAAGGAAGGAAGGAAAAAGGAAGAAAGGAAAAACAAAGGAAAGAAAAAGAAAGGAAGGAAAACTGAAAAATTCCATCGT
>NW_027339951.1:1328-1554 GCF_000331145.2 Cicer arietinum | reverse complement strand
AGAACACGTCAAATACGACGAACACAAATCAACACAATTCACCACTCAAACACAACAAGTTTCACTTACTCAAAATCATACATAAATGAGTTTAAATTCATTTTCCACGAAACATTCATCAATATAACCAAAACCTAACTCTAAGATTTTATCCATAAAGCCTTAGATTCATTTTCCCCCAAATCAACACTTCAACCCTAACAAAATTCTTTTCCACACAACCACA
>NW_027339951.1:0-993 GCF_000331145.2 Cicer arietinum | reverse complement strand
AGCAAAGAAAAACGAAAATGGAGGAGGGAGGGATTTTGAGCGCGCGAGACAGGGAGAGGAAAATGCTTTTCAGTTTTCTTTTGGTTTTCCTTTCTTCCTTTTTCCTTCCTTTCTATTTCCTTTTCTTTCTTCTCTTTCCTTCCTTTTTCCTTTCCCTCCAAACATATAACCATTATATATATTAATTATAATTAAAAAATATCTCAAAATATCTAGATATTTGTTAATTTAGCATTTCACCCATAACGCATCAAATTCTTCGTAAAAGATTTACCGCAGTTAATTTAATTTATTCATCGACGAGTAATTCTAATCGGCATCAAAATATCTTTTTGATCATATAAACTCCAAAATATTAATAACTTTGGCTAAAAAGCCTTCGAGCCAATATCCAAAATACACAAAAATACATAAAGTATGCTTTAAAATTATGGGTCTTACACTCAACTTAATCAAGGAAATAAGAACATAAACATTTCATTAAATCAAAGAAATAAAATTAACAAAATATATCAAATAAATCCTTAAATTAACTAATGAATAAATAAAACTAAAAACAATGAAAAATTTGCATATGATGAATAGTCATCACAAACGCGTATGCTTTTGTGTTCCTCTGATCTCATCCTCTTGGGACTTCCTTTGGTGACTTCCTCTAGAAGCTTTATCTAGTCGCTTCCTATGGTACCTTCTCTAATTTTATTGTTCTAATTGTTGTACGCTTAATGAAGTCATTAGTCCAAACAAAGTATTCTCATAAAATACATTTGTTAACATCAAAATCACAAGAGGAAAACCAACTTGATTCCAACAATATCCCCATTTTTATTGATGACAAAATTGTGATTTTTTTATAATAGTTTATTTGCTTTTATTACTTGATTCCTCTTGATATAAGGCTCCCCCTAAGTCTAAATAATTTTACAATTCTTTTTCTCCACATGCATACACTTTCTCTCCCCCATAAACAAGTCAAAAAAGAAATTCTTCTCA
>NW_027339950.1:10795-12000 GCF_000331145.2 Cicer arietinum | reverse complement strand
TTTGGTTTGATAGGCTCACACGAGTGGTTAGGATACATGGCTTCTCCCAGTGTCAAACTGACCACACAATGTTCTTAAAGCATTCAAAGGAAGGCAAAGTAATCATCTTCATTGTCTATGTGGATGACATTATTATTACAGGTGATGATTATACTAGAATTGAAGGACTTAAAACTATTATAGCTAAGGAATTTGAAGTCAAATATCTTGGTCAATTAAGGTATTTTATGGGAATGGAAGTGGCACGGTCCAAACATGGAATATATTTATCTCAAAGGAAATATATACTTGCCTTACTTCAACAAACAGAGATGTTAGGATGCAGGCCAACATACACTCATATGGAATCCAATATGAAAATTGGAGAGGAAAAAGAGAGTCCACCTACCGACAAAGAAAGGTATAAAAAAATGCTTGGGAAACTTATCTACCTAACCCATACACGACCAAGTATTGATTTTTCTATTAGCATGGTTAGTCGCTACATGAATGACCCTAGGGAGGCTCATATAAAAGCAGTTAACTGCATCCTGCAGTATCTGAAAAAGGCACCAGGGAATGGGCTGCATTTCAAGAAGGACACAAGCAGGAAAATAGAAACATTCACTAATGCAGATTAGGCAAGCTCAGTGACTGATAGGAGATCAACCAATGGGTATTGCTCCTTTGTATAGGGCAACTTAGTGACCTGGAGAAGCAAGAAACAAATTGTGGTTGCTAGAAGTAGTGGAGAAGTTGAACTTAGGTCTATGGCCCATCAAATTTGTAAGCCAAATAGAGTATTAGGAATATATCAAGTTTCTATTAATAGAAATAATATCTCATGCGTCCGTTAAGAAGTTAATAGTCAATTAAAAAATTAGGAAGAATGAATTAAAAATAAAAACTTAAGAAAGAAAATAATAAAACTTCCAATTACATCACGACCTTTGTACGTGATGCATTGAGAATTTAGTGGTCAATTAAAAAATTAAAAATAAAATACAATACACCACGACTCTTAACAGTTTTTTAAAGGTAATTGTATGCGGTCGTTGAGAAATTAATGACCAGTTAAATAAATAAGAAGAATGAATTAAAAATAAAAGGCGAGTTAATAGCAGTTAAAAAAAATAAGAAGAATGAATTAAAAATAAAATATATTTTTTTTAAGAAAAAAATAAAACTTCCATTATACCACGACTTTATACATGATGATGCATCGT
>NW_027339950.1:0-795 GCF_000331145.2 Cicer arietinum | reverse complement strand
TATATATAATATATATATATATATATATATATATATATATGTCACTTTATTTAATTTCAATTGAAATACACACTATATAGCTAGGGGTGCCTTAATTTTTTCCTAGCAGACTGTTGTATGGAAAAATATTTTCTTCAATCTCAAGCAACAAACTTCCATTATTTACAATTACAATGTTCAAAACCTTTTTTCTAATTATGAATATATGGACTAGTATTAATGTTGCTCGAACCCCTCCTTTGGGTTGTTTTAAAGTGAATCTGAATGAATCACATATTCATTCTTTTAATAAAAGTAATTGTGGAGATATTTTTAGAGATTCAGATGGTCGTTTTATTAAAGGCTTTTATAATAACTAGACCTTCCGATTTGGGTATCAAGTTAAAGGCTTTGATTTGGACGGAACTTTAGACCTTCCGATTGGGTATCAAGTTAATCTTTAATCTTTCGTTGACTTAAGTTATTTTTAGGTTGATTCCAAAGTTGTTGCGGATTTAATTCATAAAAGTTATTCTTTTAATGCCTTTATTCAAATTATTTTGTGTAAAACTTCTATCTTCTTAAGCTCCGTCGTTGGCGAGTTTCAATTAATCATATCTATCATATCTATGGAGAAGCAAATCAGTGTGTTGAATTGCTTACTAATAAGGATAATTTCACTTCCTTTGAAAGAGTTATCTTAGATCATATTTTTTTCTGCTCTTAATATTTGCCTTTTTGATAATGTTAGAGGTGTCGGTCTACCTCGTGTAATTTTGTAGTTTGTTTTCGATTTATTATACAAAAAATAAAAAT
>NW_027339949.1:19572-20706 GCF_000331145.2 Cicer arietinum | reverse complement strand
ATAAGAATAGAGATAAAAGGAGTTTAGATTACGAACCAACCAAAGTTGACAAGAAAAGATTGGATAAAAAAAAAGTTAGCTCGGATTTAAAATTGATATCCTAGATCTGAAATGATTCCCATCGGTGACGTTCAACATAGTTTCCAAAATGCATCAAAGACAAACAAAACTCATATTGCAATAGTTAGAGATGATCTTTCGATCGGTGATGCTAATTGGGTTCATCCATATAATGCAAAAGCAGAAATCAAGAATGGGGAGACAATCAAGTTGCCTATAGTATTCAATGCAATTCCTATATTTGAGAATAATCCATTAACAGATGATTGTACTAAAATCCAGCCACATAACTTTGACCATCTTACTAACCTGGCAATAAAAGATAATGAAGAAGATTTTTAATTTCCCCTAGAATTGTTAAAATCGGTAAAACAAGAAGCTAAGGGAATTATGCCCCATAAGGAACCAATAAAAGTGATTAAAATAGAAAGGAAGTTAAAGTCGACACTATCTTAAAGAAATAAGTATATCATCAACTAATCCAACTTCTACAGGAATACAAAGATATTTTTATCTCATCATATTAGAATATGTATGGTTTGGATACTAGCATAAGGGAGCATAAATTTCCCTTAAAACTTATTTTTCTTCGGTTAAACAAGAATTAAGGCGAATAAAGAGGTAAAAAAAAAAAAACAATTTGACATTGGGTTCTTCGATGTGGAAAATTATCCCCAATGGATAGCCAATATTGTAACTGTGTTGAAAAGGAAGGCAAAATTCGAATGTGTGTCGACTATAAGGACCTTAACAAAGCCAGTCTTAAAGATGACTTGTCGTTACCTCACATTGATATTTTGGATGACAATATGGCTCGCCATTCACTTTTTCTCCTTTACGAGTGGTTGCTAAGGATATAATCAAATCAAGATGGCTGCCTATGATATGGAAAAAACAACTTTCTTCACTGCTTATGGAACATTGTGTTACAAGGTAATGTCTTTTGGTCTAAAGAATGCTGGGGCAACCTACCAAAGAGCTATGGTAACTCTATTCCATGACATGATAAATAAGGGGATATGAGTTTATGTAGATGACATGATTGCTAAGTCACAAACAAAAGAAAAATGTGAT
>NW_027339949.1:0-802 GCF_000331145.2 Cicer arietinum | reverse complement strand
TGAAGAGGTGAAAGAAATAAAAAAAAGTTGATTGCAAAAAAATAAAAAAATAAAAAATAAAAAAAAGATGAAAATGAAGGAAAATGTTCATTCATTAAATGCATTCATGACATTTCATATTTAGTGGTTAAATTTAAATTTGAGAAATTAACTCACACCCTATTATTTAAGAGACGGGACATTGACCCGCATCCTCTAATTTATAAGCTGGGATGATTGGCCTTCAGCCTCTAATTTAAGAACTAAGTCGCCCCCACAAAAACTTGATTAATATATTTGATGATGAATTATGAGTCCCATAGGAAGCTATTACTTGAAATACTAAATGAAGCCCACGTCACTCAAGATATCACTTTTGACAAATTTGGAGGCATCGTAAATAACATTACTACTAATAGTCATCTAACCTTCATAGATGACGAACTGTCTGTCGAAGAGAGACCATAACAAAGCGTTGCACGTATCAGTAATGTGCCTCGATCATATGATATAAGGAGTCCTTGTTAAAGCTTTCGATGGGAGTCGTAGAGAAATGATGGCATAAATTGAACTCCCAATGCAAATAGGTCCGGTCACTTTTGAAATCACGTTTCATTTGATGGATATCATACCCGCCTATAACTGCTTATTGAGGAGACCATGGATCCATTCTACCGATATGGTGCCATCAACCCTACATCAAAAGGTAAAGCATATGGTATATGACCAGCTGATAATTGTGTTAGAAGAGGAAGACTCTTTGGTGAGTAAGTTTTCCACCACACTGTATGTTGAGATAATAGAGTAAGCTCTGGAGACCTCC
>NW_027339948.1:10276-11000 GCF_000331145.2 Cicer arietinum | reverse complement strand
AAGTTCATATCATTCATACATTAACAATCAACATAAGATTTCATAAAATCAAACAACATGCAATCTTAATATAAATAAATTCACGACAATTCTACGAGTTGCTAAACTATATTTTTAGTCCTCACTATTACCATTCACATCTTATTAATTAATTATTATTACTCAATAGGACTCGACTGTACGTAGTAAGCCTCGAGTGAACATTTGGGAATTCCAGCATTCCCGTTCATCTCACGTTATTTTATACTCATAGGATCGAACCTCATCCCACCCCTTACCTCGGCTAAAGATTCCGTCCAATGAGTCTGATCTGCTAACGAGTCGTTTCTTTATCGGTCGTCGTCTCTAATAGTCCGCGAGGTTATTATAACCACACAACCACAAAATACAAATGAATTACTTACTATAAATAAATGAATAAATAATTAAAAAAATAAATAATAAATTAATAACGAATAAATAAAGAATGAATAAATAAATTATCTAAATAAATAAATAATCTAAATAAATAAATAAATCATCTAAATAAATAATTAAATAAATTATCTAAATAAATAAATTATCTAAATAAATAAATAAATTAACTAAATAAATCAATTAATAAATAATAAATAAGTAAATAAATAATAAAATAAGTAAACAAATAAATAAATAAGTAAATGAATAAATAAATAGCTAAATAAATAAATCAGTAATGAATAAATAAGTAATGAACAAATAAATA
>NW_027339948.1:0-276 GCF_000331145.2 Cicer arietinum | reverse complement strand
TGTTGATTGGTTTTGAAACCCTTTAAAAAGCTGATTTTTGCTGTTTTCCTGTTGCTGTCTGATTTGTATTCGAATACAGAAAGCTGTATTCGAATACAGATGTAACACCCCGATTTTTAACAGCGTGAATGTATTTTTTTTTTTTTTTTTATCAACTAATGTAAATCCAAAGCGTAACACAAACGATAATTGTCATAATTAATTACATCATAATTATAACAAACTGAAATAGTTGTGAGGCGATATACTAAAATATCCAAATATAAAATATGCAGG
>NW_027339947.1:11810-13000 GCF_000331145.2 Cicer arietinum | reverse complement strand
TGTGATTACATAGAATCGTGACTGTAAAAAATATCTACATTTACTATAATAATTATATTAAACACATTTAAAATAAACACAGTCACATATAAAGTATTTAAACATTCGCACATCAAAGTGTTTGAATACTCACATAAATGATAAAAATTAAATAAAAAATAATTTAATCATATAACTAAATAAAAATTTATTATTTAATGTATTTTTTAATAAAATGAAAAATCTTTTATTTATTTTTGACTTAATGTATTTTATTTATGTATGCCAAACAATTTGTGTCTTTATATAAATAAGTATTTGTCCACTCAAACATGTTAACATTGAGGCAAAGCTGAGTAATCAAATTCACATTGAATTCAATATGTATAAAAAACATTACCTTAATTACGAGTATATGGTAAAAAAGGACATGATTGGCTAGGCACGTCTCATCAGATAGCTGGTGCACTGACTGACACACTCCTCCTCTGGAGAAGTAAACCAGTAAAGAGAGAGCCAAATCATGAATTATATCTCATGTCCAATCTTAAGCAATAATATAATAAGATAAGTACATAGATCTCAGAATTAGTACCGGAAAAAGGGGTAAAAGATGAATGTATCAGTCTCACGTTCATGACAAATGACAATAACAAAACGAACACATATATTTTGCTTATCATCACTATTGTTGACTATTACGAGAGGCCCTATTTATTTAGCTAGCTAGAACCAGTAGTGAGTTGGGTGTTTAGTGGACCAGATGTATTAAATGAACAACAACATCTAAATCAAATCAAATTAAAAATTATTCATTATTTTTAAATTTAGGTAAAAAAAAGAAACTAAATCAATGTTAAACTATCTAACCAACATTATTTATATTTTTTATATTTATAACTTCTACATTATAAGTTCATAATATTTCGTAACATATAAACAAATTCAAATTTATTTTTTTTAATTATGAAAATCTACTATCAACTTTATTTCATTTTATTTTATATTTGAATAATTTAAGTGAATTGTTATGGTCTATTTCAGACTATTGGTGTTATATTGGACATTATTTATTTATTTATTTATTTATTTATATTTTAAATAATTAAATTTTATTTTAATTAAATTTTATTTTAATTTAATATTATTTTTCGTCTATTTTGTATGTTAATTTGAGATTGTTAATGCATGATGTTAATCTAAATTCTATT
>NW_027339947.1:1496-1810 GCF_000331145.2 Cicer arietinum | reverse complement strand
AAAAGCATTTCCTGATTTATTTCTTTGTTCGTTTTTAATTACTTTTAGAAAAAAAAAATATACGCTCGCTTTGAAAAACGGGGTGTTACAGTGAGAGACTACGCCCTGGTTTAAGTTAAATGAGAATTAAGAATGGGGAATCTCTTAATGTCTTGTTTACTTATGTGTGTTTTGGTAAATCATGCTGACCCGCGATAGGTGGCACCTTGGTAAATGGTACGTGCCCGTGATAGGCAGTACGTTTACGATTTACGTTGGGTAAGTTGTGCTGACCCGTGATAGGTGGCACCTTGGTAAACAGTACTGACCCGTGA
>NW_027339947.1:0-1021 GCF_000331145.2 Cicer arietinum | reverse complement strand
TATATATGTTTGTTTGGAGGGAAAAAGAAAGGAAATTAGAAGGAATGAAAAGGAAAAGAAAAGGGTATAAAAAGGAAGGAAGAGAAAGAAAAGCAAGGGAAAGAAAGACAAGGTAGAGAAACACAAAATTTTCCTTCTTGTTCCTCTGCGCGTGCGAGAACCTTTCTTCCTCCTTCCTCCATTGTTGTTCATTTTTGCTTTCTTTGCTTTCCTTTGAATTCGAAAATAGAAACCCAAGGATTAGTGGATAAGAGAGCAAGGTTTTCTCAGCTCCATACTTCCTCTTTGATTCGAAAACGAAGAAAAACGGTATTAGGGATTCAAACACAAACCTCCCCGTTTCACCTAGATCTAAACGTCGTTTCAAGAAGTGATAGAAGGGAAGGTTGCTCACCTCCGTGCTACGGTGCTAGTGGACCATATTTTGGAAGCGGCGTTGCGAGCGGAAAATTTACCGGATTTACTCACGGTGCCGTAATCGTACGTTAGAGCTAACGCGAAGGTAAGGGCTCCTTCCAAACTTCTAGTTTGCATTTAGGGACTTATCTGTAGTTGTGTGGAAAGGAATTTGTTAGGGTTGAATGTATTGATTTAAGGAAAATGAATCTAAGGTTCTGTGGGTAAAATCTTAGAGTTAGGTTTTGACGATATTGATGGATATTTCGTGGAAAATGAATTTAACTCATTTGTGTATGATTATGAGTAAATGAAATTTGATGTGTTTGAGTGTTATGTTATGTTGATTTGTGTTCGTCGTATTTGACGTGTTCTAAGTTAATACCGATGAAATTTGATGTGTTTTGGTGTGGATTGTGAATTGAATTTGATAATATGTTTGAGTTGGCTTTGTTGTGGAATTTGAAAACCATTAGAGTTAAACGAGTATTAAAAATGGGGAATCTTTAAATACATCGGTTTACTTAATGTGTGTTTGAAAAAAATCGTGTAAGTTAAACGAGTATTAAGAATGGGGAATCTCTTAATGTCTACGTTTACTTAATATTGGCGTAAAAACCATTAG
>NW_027339946.1:14678-16566 GCF_000331145.2 Cicer arietinum | reverse complement strand
TCATTCAAAAATGATGACGACAGCATGGCAATGATATCTCAGATTGAACCAAAATCAATCAAATATGCTATTACTGATCAATCTTGGATAAACGCCATGAAGGAAGAACTACTAAAACGTCATCTTCTTCATCATCTTCCACCCAAAAAAACAAAAATGGCTCGAACCAAACAGTCTGCAGGAAAAAATGCCTCTCTCTGTATACCACCCTCTTCATCGTCCTCATACCAATCCAGAGAGCGTTCTCCCTCTCCACCACCTCGCCCTTCACCACCACACTCATCTTCTGCCTCTCCATCTCCTCAAAATAGTCAAGAAGTTCTAAACCTCATGTCTCTGTCTACCTTTCTTCCACCACTATACACTCGTCCTACACCAAACTACGCTCAAGTGCCTCCCCATCTTCGCACCAGAATAACTCCTCCACGCCGCTCCATGCGCGTCCAGTCTGGTATTGGTACATCGAAGTCCAAGAACCCTAAACCTTTTTACTTCATCATTTCAGACTCTGAGAGTGATGACTCTTCTGAATCGTGTCCCCCAGTAGAAAAATCACCAACACAAACTGAACTACAAAGAAACACGATGCTTATAGTACCAACATCTTCACCACAAAATCCACCAACGACTACTAACCCTTCGACACCCTCAAAATCGGCTTTCTCTTCTGAACCTTCACACGCAACTCCTCCCCATCAAAAACGGAGATCGTTAAATGACATCGTTTCTCCTTCTCCAAACCAAAAAGAACCACTCTCTCAACCAAAACCACCAACTAAACCCATGAGAACCAAAAACACAATCACTATTGCTCAGTTTGTTGCTCGAAAAAATCTCCCGAATCCTCAAAGAAAGAAAACGCTTGCCCCAAAACAAAACCTAAAAACCAGTCAAAAACCAACTTCTCCAGAACAAGAACGTTCTCCAACTACTCCTCCACAAGAACGTTCACCACCACAAGAACATTCTACAACTGCCCCTCCACCAAAATCTTCTCCACAAAAGAATTCCAAACGATCTTCCCCTATATCCACATCCTCTGATTCTGAACCATCTCCCCCAACTAAGAAACCAAAACAGAATGCTCCTCCTCTAATCTCCCTTGCAAAATCAAAACTCTTCAATGAAAAATGGGCTCAACGCCCAGTTGGGATAGGAAGAATCTTTGTTTTTGATAATCTGGTTGTGGATGGCAATGCTGTTCAGCACCATACGGATGCTCTTGGATGGACCTCTTTCTTATAGATCTCTGAATCCTTTTTCCCAGAAGTCGTTCGTGCTTTCTATTGCAATGCCAAAACCTTTGCTGACAATCTCTTTTTATCTCAAAAATAAAGGGAGTAGAAATCAGATTGACTCCAGACATTTTGGCCAACATTCTTCAGCTTCCAACAGAAGGGCCATCTGTCTATGGTGACAACTGGTATTCAGCTCTGGGTCTTAGAAAGACAGATGTTCAGGCTGAGCTATTTGAAGAAAACTCCACACGTTATTTAGCCACCTACTTAAAGCCTCTTCCTAAAGTCTTCAACAATATGTGTCAACATACTCTACTTCCACACTGTGGAAGTCATGAGTACGTTTCTGATAATGACGCCTTGCTCATCTATCATCTGTTAAACTGCAAGAGATTGAACTTACCTCATGTTATTCTCCAGCACATGATCTGTGCAGCCCAAAAAGATTACAAAAAGAATACTGTGCCTTATGGCATGGTCCTGACTAAAATCTTCAGGCATTTTGGAGTATCTCTTGCATCTGAAAAATCTTTGATAAAAATTTCCAAGTTTTCCACCAAAAATCTATCTCACATGCGTAACACCGCCTATGCTCTAACACCTACTCCTCCATCCTGTCCCATCTCTCTTAAAAGGAAGAGATCAGCAGG
>NW_027339946.1:10928-13226 GCF_000331145.2 Cicer arietinum | reverse complement strand
TTGCATTCTCTCTGTTTCAGTCTGCAATTCGTTTCTAATCTTCTCCAACCTTCTCTAGTTACACTCAAGACTCAAGGCAGATAATGTACCATCCAAGATCAATGAAGAAACGTCAAAGAAATGACTGAGATGCTTTAAATGCTAAACCATTAAAAGTCAAAAAGCTATTTTCAAAGAAGGATTATTTTTATTCTAAATATAATGGTTCAGTCAAAAAGCATATTTTCTCCAACAGCTCTTGTACCTTCATTCAAGTACATCTCCAGCCTATAAATAGAAGGCCATTATCTCAGTTCTAAGCAAGAAATTCAAGCGCTAAGTAATCAACAATATACAATCACACTTAAGCTTGAAATTCTGCAAAACAGAGGCAACATCATTTTCTGCAATTCGCGAAACAGCCACTGCTGCACATTCACATATCAGCTGCGAAATTGTCATTAGATACTCTGTAAAGAATCTATTCTCAAACAAGAGTTGAGCAATATCAGATTCTGTCAAATTCAATCATTTGTAAAAACTCAAACTATAAGAGTTTCTTTATAGTTTGTTTAAGATTGCTTCCTATCAAGGTTAGATAGGTGTTGTGATTGCTTTCTGGGTGGAAAGTAATTAAGAAAGAAATAGATCAAGGTTGATTTATTCTAGGTGTTGTAAGATTAAGAAGGTTCTTCATTTTAAACACTTAGTGGAAAATCTCACAGTGTGAGGACTGGACGTAACCCACGTTGGGTGAACCAGGATAAATCTTTGTGTGGTATTCTCTTTCCTTTCTCCTTCTTTATTATATTGCGTTAATCATTTGAGATAAAATATAAACTGATTTTCTGCTAATTAAAGAACGTTCTCTGTTTTATAACATAAACCAAGAACGTTCTCTGTTTTCTGTTTCATAACCAAGATCATTCTTGAGTTATTTTCATAAGTTTTAACAGGAATTTTTAAAAGGCATATTTACAATTCAAACCCCCCTTTCTTGTAAATCGACATTGTTACTTCAATTGGCATCAGAGCTCGGTCTCTAAAAAGTTCAAAAACACCTAACAAGTGTTAGAGAAAAGATCTAGAAGAATGTCGAAAGCAAAATACATTGTTGAAGGAGGATCCTCAAATCGACCTCCATTCTTTGATGGATCAGACTATTATTTGATAATGGTACATATATGCTATGAAATGTTGTTAATATTATATCTTGAAATGCTCAACTCAACTTAAAATTTTATGATTGTCACTTATGCAAAAAGGGGGAGATTGTTGGACTTTAGTCCTTTGAATCCTAATTTTGACATAATTAACAAACATACAATGTTCATACATCATATGATAAATCTAACATTTTAATTGAGCAAGATTTCAGGAACAACAATTCAATCCTACACACTTGATACAAATTGCTTGGAACACAAGAAATCAACAAAAGTTGATTATTGACTGAGTTAATCGATTGGGAAATCGATTTCATAACAAGGGTGTAAGGAAACATAACTGTTTGTGATTGTATAATCGATTAGGCAATCGACTGGCACAATTAGAAATGAAAATTGCGCAAGTCAGTGGCGACCTGTTTTCAGGCTAATCGATTGGCAAACCGATTGTACACATCACAAATTAAAAACTGATTGAAACAAATCGATTGATCAAGTCACAGTGAGAATCCGTTTTCTAGGGTAATCGATTGGCAAATTGATTGCTTAGATAATATTTGAAAAATAACTTGACCTGTGACAAACACAATCGATTGGACAATCTATTGTGAGAATTTCAATCATGTTAAGTTTGGTTGCAATCGATTGGGAAATCGATTGAACTGAACATCTGGTAAGAACTTTTCAGGCAAATACAAACAAATCGATTGGCACTTCGATTAACATCAAAATAGCTAAGTCACTGTCTTGAACACAATCGATTGGCAAATCGATTGAAAGAACCTTTTTGAAATCACAGTGAACTTTGAGCTTATGGCCAAATCGATTCAGAGTATTTGTAAAATGATTATGAGACTTAGTAAATCGATTAAGTAATCGATTGGTGTGATTTTTACTTTGAACAAAACACCTGCAATCGATTATGAAATCGATTCTTATAAGTCTTAACATAATTTACTGAAAAGAGTTTTTAAAAGAATCAATTGGCAAATTGATTGGCTTATGTAGTTTCAAGATTCAAGAAAAACAAGACCCGCGATAATCGATTGGCAAATCGATTAGACCTGTTTTATAACTTTAATGAATCGATTGGTAAATCGATTGATTGGTTGTTTTTCAGAAACTATATAAACTATTTTCAATCATTCTCTCA
>NW_027339946.1:3497-10384 GCF_000331145.2 Cicer arietinum | reverse complement strand
ATATTGCTTTAATTTGATTAAAGACTGATATATTCTGATTATTTCGAGGTCATAATAATCAACAATTGGCCTCAGAGCCTGACTTTTCGAGATGTAAAACTCATAAAAGGAATATGGCCTCAAACGATTTTCTGGGAGAAGGCGCATCATTAGCAAGACCTCCAGCATTCAACGGAACTGCTTATATGTACTGGAAGCACAGGATGCTGATATTCCTGGAAGCCAGTGGCATAGACATCCTTGACGCTGTTGAAAATGGCCCATACATTCCCAAGATTGCAGGAACAAATGACTCGATGATTCCCAAGCCCAGAGCCGAATGGTCTGAGGACGATAAAAAGAAGGTAGGTTATAATGCTAAAGCTAGGAATATTATAACATCTGCTTTGTGTGCAGAAGAATTCTTTAGGGTATCAAACTGTAAATCAGCAAAGGAAATGTGGGACATTCTTCAAGAAACACATGAAGGAACCACAGATGTGAAAAGAGCTCGCGTAAATACACTTATGCACGAATACGAATTGTTCAGCATGAAGAAAGATGAATCTATAAGTGATCTACAGATGAGGTTTACACATGTTATAAACAACCTTCATGCACTGGGAAAACAGGTGGAGAATGAACAGCAGATCGAAAAGATAATGAGGTGTCTAACCAGAGAATGTAAGCCCAAAATAACTGCTATTGCTGAATCTAAAGATCTAGCAAAACTGACCACAGCAACACTATTTGGAAAACTCAGGGAGCACGAAATGGAGTTGCATCAATCAAAAACTGAACAAGAAATTTGCTCAGATGAATCAAGCAGTGAGACTGATGAAGAGCCTGAGATTGGTTTGCTTGTCAAGAAATTTAAGAAATTTCTGAAGAAGAAAGTTAACAAATTCAGAAAGCCATAATGATAACGATGAATCCTCTGCCTCTTCGGATGAAGAAGAAGCGAATCTGTGTCTCATGGCAAATATCGATTCAGAATCAGAAAATGAGGTTAGTTCACAATCTAATCCAACCTATGATGAGCTACAAGAAGCTTTCAATGAATTGCATGATGATTATGTGAATTGCATAAAACAGTTGTTAAGCACAAAGAAAATGCTTGAACAAATGAAAAATGACCATAAAGAAATTGAAAATTTATGTGAACAACTGAAAAAGGATTCACATGACAAATCTGCAAAATGCATTGAACTTGAGAATAATGTTGCATCATTAAAATCTGATTTATTGAAGTTTGCTAATAGTAAAGATAAACTGAATGTCATACTTAGCAATCAAAGACATGTTCATGAAAAATCTGGTTTAGGATATACACCAAATATGCATGTTAAAAGAAATAAAAACAGATATGGTATTGGTTATATGCAAACCAGAAATGTCAAACATGGTCAAAAATCTGCTATTGCTAAGAGTATGTATGACATCTTTACTAAACCAAACAAACATTCATCCTTTGATGGCAAATGTCATTTCTGTTGCAGAAAGGGACATTTTGTGTCAAATTGCAAATTTAAAAAATTAGCCAATAGAGGATGGAAGCAAGTTTGGATAGCAAAGAAATCTGTGTTTGACACTAACCATCCAGGACCCAATTTAAATTGGGGACCTAAAACAAAATTCTGATTGTATGTTGCAGGTGTGCTTGACATCCACTAAGCATTCATGGTATTTAGATAGCGGATGCTCAAAGCACATGACAGGTGACAAATCCAAATTCCTGTCCTTGACATTAAAGGAAGGAGGTTTTGTCAAATATGGTGACAACAATAGAGGAAAGATTATTGGAATTGGTGACATAGGAAATGAGTCAACTGCAGTAATCAAAAATGTGTTATATGTTGAAGGACTAAAACACAACTTGCTGAGTATAAGTCAGCTATGTGATAAAGGTTTTCAAGTAAGTTTTTCATCACAATCTTGCATTATTGAGCATAAAGATGACAAACACATAAAGCTAGTTGGTGACAGAATTAATAACATTTATATGTTAGACTTTAATTCTTTGCCAAGTACTATATGCTGCTTGTTATCTAATTCAGATGAGACTTGGTTATGGCATAAACGTATAGCGCATATTCATATAGATCATTTGAATAGACTTGTTAGCAAACAGGTAGTTATAGGTCTTCCTAATAAGAGGTTTACTAAGAATAGACTGTGTGACTCATGTGAGAAAAGCAAACTGGTTAAGACTCCATTTCCCTCTATAGATTTGGTTAGAACAAATAGAGTTTTGCAGTTAGTACACATGGACCTTTTTGGACTTGCCCAAGTTAAGAGTTTTGGTGGTAACCTTTATGGATATGTGTTGGTTGATGACTACTCAAGGTTCACATGGACATATTTTATGGCTCATAAGAGTGATACATTCTCAACTTTTAAGAAATTTGCTGCTTTAGTTCAAAATGAGAATGATCAGAAAATTGTATCAATTAAAAGTGATCATGGAGGTGAATTCCAAAATGATTCTTTTCAAACTTATTGTGAACAACATGGAATCAACCACATATATTCTGCCCCTAGGACACCACAACAGAATAGGGTAGTGGAGAGGAAAAATAGATCCCTAGAAGAGTTAGCTAGGACTATGCTTAAGGACTCCAACCTACCTAAGTACTTTTGGGCAGATGCAATTAGTACAGCCACTCATGTTGTAAATAGAGTTCTCATTAGGCCCCTGCTTAGGAAAACACCCTATGAGCTTTACAAGGGTAGAAAACCAAACCTTTCCTACTTTAGAATCTTTGGTTGTAAGTGCTTTGTGTTGAACAATGGCAAAGAACACCTAGGAAAGTTTGACCCTAAGGTAGATGAAGGTATCTTTTTAGGATATTCCCAAACTAGTAAGGCCTATAGAATCTACAACAAAAGAACAAAGACCATAGAAGAGTCAGTTCATGTAAAGTTTGATGAATTATTTACAGAAAACTTGAACAAAACTCCTTCTAAAGTTGATGACTTTTTGGACGAAGTTGTAGAGTTTGAACCACTAGAACAACCTATAGCTGACCCTCCAACTAGGTCAGACCTTGTAGAACCTATAGAAACCAGTGAGTTACCTAAGGAATGGAAGTTCAACAGAAACCACCCTTTAGACAACATTATAGGCGATATCTCTAAAGGTGTTGCAACTAGGAGAAACCTTAGTCAGTTTTGTAACTTTACAGCCTTTGTATCTCAGATTGAACCTAAGAACATTAAGGAAGCCCTGTTAGATAGTGAGTGGATACTTGCTATGCAAGAGGAGTTAAACTAGTTTGAGAGAAACAAGGTGTGGAGTTTAGTACCTAGGCCAGAGGTTAAGCACGTCATAGGAACCATATGGGTGTTCAGAAACAAGTTGGATGAGAATGGTGTGATAACAAGGAACAAAGCTAGACTAGTAGCCAAGGGTTATAGTCAAGAGGAGGGAATAGATTTTGATGAAACCTATGCCCCGGTAGCTAGATTAGAAGCCATAAGAATTTTATTGGCTTATGCTTGTATAATGGACTTTAATCTTTATCAAATGGATGTGAAAAGTGCCTTTCTCAATGGTGACCTTCAAGAGGAAGTTTTTGTTAGCCAAACACCTGGTTTTGAAAATCCTGATTTTCCTAATCATGTGTATAAGCTCTCAAAGGCCCTCTATGGGTTAAAACAAGCTCCAAGAGCTTGGTATGAGAAGCTCAGCAATTTCCTTATTCAACAAAACTTTTTAAGAGGAAATGTTGACAAGACCCTTTTCACAAAAACTACTGGAAATGATATCTTGCTTGTCCAAGTATATGTTGATGACATAATATTTGGATCTACAAATAATAAACTGTGCAAAGAATTTGAAAATTTGATGAAAGGTAAATTTGAAATGTCAATGATGGGTGAACTGTCATATTTCTTGGGATTTCAAATTAACCAAAGCAAGCAAGGCATTTTCATTAGTCAATCTAAATACTGTTCTGATTTGAAAAAGAAATTTAACTTTGAAAATCTTAAATCCATTGATACACCCATGAGTCAACGAAATTACGTAGACCGAGATGAGAAAGGTAAACCTGTAGATGTTACTAGATTTCGTGGTATGATAGGATCTTTGCTCTACCTTACAACAAGCCGACCAGACATCATGTTCAGTGTTTGTATGTGTGCAAGGTATCAATCAAATCCAAAGGAATCTCACTTCAGTGCAGTTAAGAGAATTTTCAGATACTTGGTAGGAACTAAGAGTCTTGGATTGTGGTATCCAAAAGGATCAACTTGTACCTTAGTTGGTTACTCAGATTCAGACTTTGCCGGATGTAAACTCGACAGGAAAAGTACCTCAGGAACTTGTCATTTACTTGGAAACTCTCTTGTGTCATGGTTTAGTAAGAAACAGACAAGCATTGCTTTATCAACTGTTGAAGCTGAATATATTGCAGCTGGGAGCTGTTGTGCTCAGATACTTTGGATGAAACAGCACTTATTGGACTTTGGTGTTGATTTGGGAACAGTACCTATCATGTGTGATAACACAAGTTCAATAAGTATAACCAATAATCTAGTAATGCACTCCAGGACCAAACACATTGAAGTAAGACATCACTTTATAAGAGATCACTTTTAAAATGGAATCATTAAGCTTGAGTATGTTAACACTGTCGAACAGCTAGCTGACATCTTCACAAAAGCTTTACCAAGAGAAAGTTTTCTGTATATAAGGATGAAACTAGGGATCATTGATCCTAGTGAGGTATGATCTTTGATTCTTTCATAGGATTTCTGGTGTTTGCAGTTGTTTCTCCAGTTAAATCGATTTGGGAATTGATTACCAGCATGGTAAATGGTTTATAAAATCGATTTGGGAATCGATTGCTTCGGCCCCAGAATTCAAAGTTCAGAAAATTTGTTTTAACTTGCCCGAGCCTCGATTGGGAAATCGACTAGTTCTTCTTTCAACGTTAAGACAATCGATTTGGACATCGATTAAGTAAAACTGGAAATCGATTTGGGAATCGATTTGAAATATGACCGTTGTGACTAGCCGTTGTGTGTAATAATTACTAAATCGATTGACATTACCAGCAACGGTAACCTAATCGATTTGGGAATCGATTTACACGTTTAAGGGTTTAAATAGGAACAGTTCTCAATCGATTTCTGCACTGCATTTCTCCAGTTTTGACTAATTTTCTCTGTCTGCTTCATCCTTCTGTCTCTGCTATTGTTATTTTGTTGCTATCTACATTCAATCTACATTCTATCTACTTCAATCTACGAGTATGGCACGAGTCAAACAAACCCAGGCACGTACTCCTTCACCTTCATCTTCTTCAACCAGTGAAACCCCTTCACCACCATCCACTCTAACAAAAAGAAAACCCATACCTACACAAAAAACACTTGCCAAAGACAAAGCCAAGGCACCTGCCCCTATTCATTTGTGTCATTGGATTAACATTTAGGTCATTTTCGTTCTACCTAGACTTATTTTTGTCCAATAGGTGTGTTTGTGTCATTGGAAGAACATTTAGGTCATTTTCGTCCTCCCTAGACTTATTCATGTCTAATTAGGGCTTTTAACCAATCTTGTGCATACAATGAGTTCATTTGTGTAATTGGATGAACATTTAGGTCATTTTCGTCCTCCATAGGCTTATTCTTGTCCAATTAGGATTTTTAACCAATCTTGTGCATCCAATAAGTTCATTTGTGTCGTTGGATTAACATTTAGGTCATTTTCGTTCTACCTAGACTTATTTTTGTCCTATTAAGGTTTTTAACCAATCTTGTGCATGCAATAAGTTCATTTGTGTCATTGGATTAACATTTAGGTCATTTTCGTCCTCCCTAAGTTTATTCTAGTCCAATTAGGGTTTGTAACCAATCTTGTGCATCCAATAAGTTCATTTGTGCCATTGGATGAACATTTAGGACACTTTCGTCCTCCCTAAGTTTATTCTAGTCCAATTAGGGTTTGTAACCAATCTTGTGCATCCAATAAGTTCATTTGTGCCATTGGATGAACATTTAGGACACTTTCGTCCTCCCTAGGCTTATTCTTGTCCAATTAGGGTTTTTAACCAATCTTGTGCATCCAACAGGTGTCTTTGTGTCATTGGATGAACATTTAGGACACTTTCGTCCTCCCTAGACTTATTCATGTCTAATTAGGGTTTTTAACCAATCTTGTGCATACAATGTGTTCACTTGTGTAACTGGATGAACATTTAGGTCACTTTCGTCCACCCTAGGCTTATTCTTGTCCAATTAGGAATTAGGATATTTAACAAATCTTGTGCATCCAATAAGTTCATTTGTGTCACTGGATTAACATTTAGGTCATTTTCGTTCTACCTAGACTTATTTTTGTCCAATTAAGGTTTTTAACCAATCTTGTGCAAGCAATCAGTTCATTTGTGTCATTGGATTAACATTTAATTCATTTTCGTCCTCCCTAAGTTTATTCTAGTCCAATTAGGGTTTTTAACCAATCTTGTGCTTCCAATAGGTGTGTTTGTGTCATTGGATGAACATTTAGGTCATTTTCGTCCTCCTTAGGCTTCTTCTTGTCCAATTAGGGTTTTTAACAAATCTTGTGCATCCAATAAGTTCATTTGTGTCATTGGATTTACATTTAGGTCACTTTCGTCCTCCCTAGGCTTATTCTTGTCCAATTAGGGTTTTTAACCAATCTTGTGCATCCAAAAAGTTCATTTGTGTCATTGGATTAACATTTAGGTCATTTTCGTCCTACCTAGACTTATTCTTGTCCAATTAAGGTTTTTAACCAATCTTGTGCATGCAATAAGTTCATTTGTGTCGTTGGATTAACATTTAAGTCATTTTCGTCCTCCCTAGTTTTATTCTAGTCCAATTAGGGTTTTTAACCAATCTTGTGCATCCAATAGGTGTGTTTGTGTCATTGGATG
>NW_027339946.1:0-1345 GCF_000331145.2 Cicer arietinum | reverse complement strand
CCAATTAGGGTTTTTAACCAATCTTGTGCATCCTAAAGGTGTGTTTGTGTCATTGGATGAACATTTAGGTCATTTTCGTCCTCCCTATACTTATTCTTGTCCAATTAGTGTTTTTAACCCATCTTGTGCATGCAATAAGTTCATTTGTGTCATTGGATTAACATTTAGGTCCTTTTCGTCCTCCCTAGACTTATTCCTTTCAAATTAAGGTTTTTAACCAATCTTGTGCATCCAATAAGTTCATTTCTGTCATAGGATGAACATTTTGGTCATTTTCGTCAACACTACACTTATTCTTGTCCAATTAGGGTTTTTGACCAATCTTGTGCATGCAATAAGTGCATTTGTGTCATTGGATTAACATTTCAGTCATTTTCGTCCTCCCTAGGTTTATTCTAGTCCAATTAGGGTTTTTAACCAATCTTGTGCATCCAATAGGTGTGTTTGTGTCATTGGATGAACATCTAGGTCATTTTCGTCCTCCCTAGGCTTATTCTTGTCCAATTAGGGTTTTTAACCAATCTTGTGCATCCAAAAAGTTCATTTGTGTCATTGGATTAACATTTAGGTCATTTTCGTTAACATAGGCTTATTCTTGTCCAATTAGGGTTTTTAACCAGTCTTGTGCATACAATAAGTTCATTTGTGTCATTGGATTAACATTTAGGTCATTTTCGCCCTCCCTAGGTTTATTCTTGTCCAATTAGGGTTTTTAACCAATCTTGTGCATCCAATAGGTGTGTTTGTGTCATTGGATGAATATTTAGGTCATTTTCGTCCTCCCTAGACTTATTCTCTTCAAATAATGGTTTTTAACTATTCTTGTGCATCCAACAAGTTCAATTGTGTCATTGGATTAACATTTAAGGTTTTTAACCAATTAAGGTTTTTAACCATTCTTGTGCATCCATTTTTGTTCAATTAAGGTTTTTAACCAATCTTGTGCATGCTATAAGTTCATTTGTGTCATTGGATTAACATTTAAGTCATTTTCGTCCTGCCTAGGTTTATTCTAGTCCAATTAAGGTTTTTAACCAATCTTGTGCATCCAATAGGTGTGTTTGTGTTATTGGATGAACATTTAGGTTATTTTCGTCCTCCCTAGGCTTATTCTAGTCCAATTACGGTTTTTAACCAATCTTGTGCATCCAATAAGTTCATTTGTGTCATTGGATTAACATTTAGGTCACTTTCTTCTTCCCTAGGCTTATTCTTGTCTAAATAGGGTTTTTATCTATTCTTGTGCATACAATGAGTTCAGTTGTGTAATTGGATGAACATGTAGGTCATTTTCGTCCTCCCTAGGCTTATTCTTGACCAATTAGGATTTTTAACCAATCTTGTG
>NW_027339945.1:10849-11000 GCF_000331145.2 Cicer arietinum | reverse complement strand
ACATCCCAGCAGGTCGCTGATGTTCCACCTTCGCTTTCTGAAAAGTTAGACAAGTGGATACATACTCCGCTAGATGTTTCTTCATTCCTGGCCACCAACAATGCTGTCTCAAATCCTGATACATCTTTGTTGCTCCAGGATGAATACTCAA
>NW_027339945.1:0-849 GCF_000331145.2 Cicer arietinum | reverse complement strand
CGAAGACGATCATTTTTAATTTCTATAGATCTACGCATCGGTAACCAATCCGAAGACGATCAATTTTTAATTTTTATAGATCTACGCATCGGTAACCAATCCAAAAACGATCATTTTTAATAGATCTGCGCATCGGTAACCAATCCGAAGACGATCATTTTTTCTATAGATCTACGCATCGGTAACCAATCCGAAGACGATCATTTTTAATTTCTATAGATCCACGCATCGGTAACCAATCCGAAGATGATCATTTTTAATTTCTATAGATCTACGCATCGGTAACCAATCCGAAGACGATCATTTTTTCTATAGATCTACGCATCGGTAACCAATCCGAAGATGATCATTTTTAATTTCTATAGATCCACGCATCGGCAACCAATCCGAAGACGATCACCTTCATTTCTGTCGATCTACGCATCAGTAACCAATCTGAAGACGATCATTTTTTAAATTCTATAGATCCACGCATCGGCAACCAATCCGAAGACGATCACCTTCATTTTTGTCGATCTACGCATCGGTAACCAATCGGAAGACGATCATTTTTTATTTCTGTCGATCTACGCATCGGTAATTGATTCAAAGACGATTATTTTGCATATTTCAACAAAAGTTTGCATCATTCCCACTTTAATATTTCAAATGCACTTTAATACATGTGTTTGTTGTTGGACAAAATTTAGGTCCTTATATTTACTTATCTTTTATCTAATAACATGAAAACGAATACCATTGTTATTCATATTTTCATATTTTTCAAGTAAAACATAATTAAATAGGGGCAGCTGTAGTACCCTAATTTTGTCCAACTTATTTAAAAATAAACTAAAAAAGGAAATATAT
>NW_027339944.1:2913-4389 GCF_000331145.2 Cicer arietinum | reverse complement strand
AATTACATTTTTTTATACTGATGAAAGTTTAAATTCAATCAATATTCTTGTGTTATCTTTAGTTGTATTTATTTCCTTCAAAATTGTCAATCATTAAAAGCATGATTGCTTTTTCAAAATTACAAGTCATAACAATGAATAAGGAGATGAATATGAAATAAAAAGACCAGATTTATTGTTTGATTTATTTCATTTATCTGCACGAGGTATTATTTAAGCTAGATCTCTTATCGCGGGACATTTAAATTGTTGTACAATTTTTTATATAAAAGTCATGGATAGTTCTGTTTATGCATTATGTACGTATACTGAATTTTGATAAAATAACACTTCAGTACATTAGTTGAGCAACAATATATGGTTACCTTAAACTTATGTCATGAGACGTCTTTGTTGAAGTAGTAAACAATTTTTACCTATTGAACTATCTCAGACCATTTATCAATATGTTACATTAAATATGTGCCTTAAAGAACAATATAAAATATAGTAATAAATCATCCATGCCAGCCTGATATTGTAATAAAATACACTACATGTGTTGAAAGTTTGTATGTGTAATAATTATATTGTGTAATGTGGCAAGAGAGGCAAAAAGAGATCCTGATTATAATTTGTATGTCGTAGGTAGAAAGCATTTTGCACTCCGAAACTGTGTTAATAAATGATTACTTTATTGTATAATTTTGTTTTTTTATTCAATAAAGTCACACATTCTCTCTTTTCACTTCAACATTTTCTATTTTTAATTATATTCATCTATTAATTGGTCTGACTTGTTGGATCCGACTTGTTGGATCTTTGAATTGGAGAGAAAGAGCAAGATCTAAAAACCTGCAAATTGAACTGATACCATCAAAGAAGACGAAAACAAAGGTGAAGATAGAGACAAATGTTGCATCGCTTAAACAAACTTTGACGGAGATGCGACTTCAAGCCGCACTGGATCAGGAAAAGCTTGTGTCGCTCATATCCCTGACACGTCCCGTGCCAAAAATTTTAAAAAATAAAATAAAATAAATAAATATAATAATAATAATTAACAATAATAATAATAAATAAAAACAAATTAACCCTACTCATTCTCACTCCCTCATTCTCTCCTAATTTTCTCTCTCTCCCTCTCGGCACACACTCCCCTCCCCCTTTTTGTTGTTTTTTTTCTTTCTTTCTTTTCCTTCTCTTCTCCTTGTTTCTTCTCACTCTATTACTCCAACCATCAATCCTTAAAAGAGGTTTAACATCTCCACAAGCTTAATTTCTCAAACTCCTACAAATTCTTTTGTTTGGGATTTTTGGGTTAGGGTTTGTGTTCTAAGGAAGGAAAAGGGTACCCATCTCTTGAAAGTGGTTTATTGAGACTCATTGAGGTAAATGCACAACTCTAATCCTAGTATGAATTCATAGAAAAATATAGTTTTGAGTAAAAATCTTATTTTGTGCTTAGAGTATATTTAAATGATGTTGATGGTTTCC
>NW_027339944.1:0-1555 GCF_000331145.2 Cicer arietinum | reverse complement strand
TTGTCAAGATGCACAGACATCCAATGCAGTAGTTACAGGTATACTTTCTATTTGTTCTAGAGATGCTCATGTTCTGTTTGATCCTGGAGCTACACATTCTTTTGTATCCTCGTGGTTTGCTACTCAACTTGGTAAATGTTCATCTCCTTTAGAAGAGCCAAATTCATAGCCAAGAATCTAGCTAAGGCTTGATACTCCCTCCTCATTTTCCAAATTCTGTTCGAGGAGAATCTCGACTCACCACTCTCCACCACCATGTCCTCCGTTGCACATTCTCTAAGGGAATATGACCCATGTTAGATGTTCCACACCTAGGGACTCAGTAAGCCATCATATGTTCTCACCTGTAGTTAGAACATTGGTAGACTTTAGGAGTAATTCATTTGAAGGTAGAAATGATTTCCCAAATGTTGAGAAAAATCAAGTATTGAATATAAATTTCAATTCACCTCTGTCGAGATCCTCTAGTGGAGCTGTCAGCAATTTTCTGGCTTCTCCTAATCATCAATTTATGTCACCAACTATTTTAACCAAAAGTCAAATTGTTTGGTGCTGTGATGGGGATCCTGCTGCTCTAGATATTGTCGCTGCTTCTAAGCAGCTATGGGTAGGCTGTGTAGCACCTGACATGCCTGAAAGCCATATTAGGTTTCAAATATAGAGAGGTTTGGTCATATTGAAAGGTTTATTTTCTTCCCAATGAAAAGTTTTGCTTTGGTCGAGTACAGAAGGATTACTGATGCAATAAAAGCTCGGCATTATGCACCTGGAAATTTTCATGGCCGTGTAAAATTCATGGATATAGGACTTGGTACTAGGGGTGCAGTGAATGGTGTTGCTGTTGGCTCTAGTCCTCATATTTATGTTGGAAATATTTCCAGTCAATGGGCCAAGGATGAGATCCTTCATGAATCAAGGAAAGCAGTCTATAAGGGTCCTCTCACGGTGATTGATCTTAACTGTGAGTGCGCATTACTCAAGGAGTTTTGCGATTTGGTAAAAAGGGGAAACTAAGCCCAAGGTTCATTGGACCATTTGCAGTTTTAGATAGAGTCGGACCAGTAGCGTATCGCTTGGCACTTCCACCGGATCTCTCGGAAGTTCATCCTGTTTTTCATATTTAATTTTGTTTTTTTATTCAATAAAGTCACACATTCTCTCTTTTCACTTCAACATTTTCTATTTTTAATTATATTCATCTATTAATTGGTCTGACTTGTTGGATCCGACTTGTTGGATCTTTGAATTGGAGAGAAAGAGCAAGATCTAAAAACCTGCAAATTGAACTGATACCATCAAAGAAGACGAAAACAAAGGTGAAGATAGAGACAAATGTTGCATCGCTTAAACAAACTTTGACGGAGATGCGACTTCAAGCCGCACTGGATCAGGAAAAGCTTGTGTCGCTCATATCCCTGACACGTCCCGTGCCAAAAATTTTAAAAAATAAAATAAAATAAATAAATATAATAATAATAATTAACAATAATAATAATAAATAAAAACAAATTAACCCTACTCATTCTCACTCCCTCATTCTCTCCTAATTTTCTCT
>NW_027339943.1:19416-21948 GCF_000331145.2 Cicer arietinum | reverse complement strand
TGCTGTTTTTGCCACTGACTTACTGTGTAGTCGAATACAGACTGCTGTATTCGAATACATTTTACTGCTGACTTGCTGTGTAGTCAAATACAGACTGTTGTATTCGAATACAAACATGCTGTTTTTTTTGCTGAATGCTGAAACAGCCTTGTATTCGAATACAGAGATGCTGTATTCGAATACAACAATATTGTTTTGTTAAAAACTTCATTTCTCAACCTTGTTTATGCATGTTTGGCATATGGAAACCCTTTTAAGGTGCATGCTTAGTTGAAAGGTTATTTTGAGCATTTAAAATCTTAATTGCTATGTGTTAACTGTTATTTTTTTTGGTTGGTGACCCTTTACAATTATTGTGGAAATCTGGGCTTTGCCCTCAGATGAGAGTCAGGACGGTCCTACCGGTTCGTACCCTACGGACGGGAATGGAGATGGGAATGCCTGACTGGAGCTATGTTAGGAGGATCTTACGGGGCGCGTGGAGATCACTCAGGGCGTTTAGTTTGTTTTGGAGAATGATCGGATTAGGTTGACATAGAGGGAACATACGTCTTTCTTTTGAATTGTATTTATTTTAAAATGGAAGACTGTACCTATACTAATATTGTCAGCTTGACCTTAGTTGAATGATGGGTTACATGTACCATTTTTTTGTTTAAATACTTTGGATGTATGTATTTGAGAAACTTTTTCCGCTGCTTGTAAATTTTAATGACTCAATTATTTATCCAAAGGCATTTCTTTATTTATTTCTCTGCTTTGTTTTAAATTCTTTTGAAAAAAAAAATATATACCCTCGCTTTGAAAAACGGGGTGTTACAAAGAAAATGAAGTAACAATGTCGATTTACAAGAAAGGGGGGTTTGAATTGTAAATATGCCTTTTAAAAATTCCTGTTAAAACTTAAGAAAATAACTCAAGAATGATCTTGGTTATGAAACAGAAAACGGAGAACGTTCTTGGTTTATGTTATAAAACAGAGAACGTTCTTTAATTAGCAGAAAATCAGTTTATATTTTATCTCAAATGATTAATGCAGTATAATAAAGAAGGAGAAAGGAAAGAGAATACCACACAAAGATTTATCCTGGTTCACCCAACGTGGGTTACGTCCAGTCCTCACACTGTGAGATTTTCCACTAAGTGTTTAAAATGAAGAACCTTCTTAATCTTACAACACCTAGAATAAATCAACCTTGATCTATTTCTTTCTTAATTACTTTCCACCCAGAAAGCAATCACAACACCTATCTAACCTTGATAGGAAGCAATCTTAAACAAACTATAAAGAAACTCTTATAGTTTGAGTTTTTACAAATGATTGAATTTGACAGAATCTGATATTGCTCAACTCTTGTTTGAGAATAGATTCTTTACAGAGTATCTAATGACAATTTCGCAGCTGATATATGAATGAGCAGCAGTGGCTGTTTCGCGAATTGCAGAAAGTGATGTTTCCTCTATTTTGCAGAATTTCAAGCTTAAGTTTGATTGTATAATGTTGATTACTTGGCACTTGAATTTATTGCTTAGAACTGAGATAATGTCCTTCTATTTATAGGCTGGAGATGTACGAAATAGCTGTTGGAGAGGCCATGCTTTTTTGACTAAAACATTATTTTTAGAATAAAAATAATGCTGCTTTGAAAACAACTTTTTGACTTTTGATGTTTTAGCATTGAAAGCATTTCTGTCCTTTCTTTGACATTTCTTCATTGATCTTGGATGGTACATTATCTGTCTTGAGTCTTGAGTGTAGCTAGAGGAGGTTGGAGAAGATTTGAATCGAATTGCAGACTGAAACAGAGAGGATGCAAGGCTGCTGTTGATGTGCAGAAAACGGAGAATGATTAACGTTCTTGGTTTTATCAGTTTGAACGTTCTTGAGCTTCAATAATCATTCTGGAGTTCCCGTTTTGAATGTTCTGTATTTCCTTTGTTCTTGTCTTGTCATATACCCAGTTTGATCAAGTTTTCTTGACATTTGAATTTTGGAGTTCTTAAGCCGTCATGACTTTTGTCCATGTTTAAACTCTTTGATCTTTGCGATCAAATATCCTTTTTGAGTCTGGATTATTTGTACTTGTTCCTTGCCATGTACTTGTTAGATATGAATGATTTCCAGAGCAGATTCTTTGTTAACGATGTAGATAAACTTTGAACAACATGCTGTGATAGATAGTTCGGTGAAGCTGAAGATCATTCTCTGTTTATGATGCAGAATGATCTTGTTGTCTTTTCTTGTATTTGCTTGATTCTGCTCTTAATTAAAACCACTCAAGAACACAAGTTAAATTAACATAACATTTAGAATCATAATTAACATTCTTAATTAACCTTTGTTTATTTTCATCAAAACTTTAAAATAGAGAGTTTGTCTCAACAATCTCCCCCTTTTTGATGATGACAAACATGTTAATTTAGATTTTAATTTGATTCTATTATAAAGAGCTGTAACAGCTCCCCCTCAATTTGTGCATTTGTTAAAATAGAATTTTTAAATGCAAACAGAAAGAGTTTCATTAAAGATAA
>NW_027339943.1:387-871 GCF_000331145.2 Cicer arietinum | reverse complement strand
AAAATTGGTTAAAAACCTTAATTGGAAAAGAATAAACCTAGGGATGATGAAAATGACCTAAATGTTCATCCAATGACACAAACAAACCTATAGGAGGCACAAAATTGGTAAAAAAAACCCTAATTGGACAAGAATAAGCCTAGGGAGGATGAAAGTGACCTAAAGGTACATCCATTGACACAAACCCGCCTATTGGATGCACAAGATTGATTAAAAACCCTAATTGGACAATAATAAACCTTGGGAGGACGAAAATGACCTAAATGTTCATCCAATGACACAAACACACCTATTTGATGCACATGATTAATTAAAAACCCAAATTGGACAAGAATAAACCTAGGGATAACGAAAATGACCTAAATGTTCATCCAATGACACAAAGAAACCTATAGGATTCACAAAATTGGTTAAAAACCTTAAATGGAAAAGAGTAAGCCTAGGGAGGACGAAAATGACCTAAATGTTCATCCAAAGACACAAA
>NW_027339943.1:0-364 GCF_000331145.2 Cicer arietinum | reverse complement strand
GTTAAAAACCCTAATTGGACAAGAATAAGCCTAGGGATGACGAAAATGACCTAAATGTTAATCCGATGACACAAATGAACTTATTGGAAGCACAAGATTGGTGAAAAAACCCTAATTGGACAAGAATAAGCCTACGGAGGATGAAAGTGACCTAAATGTAGATACATTGACACAAACACCGTCATTGGATGCACAAGATTGATTAAAAACCCTAATTGGACAATAATAAGCCTAGGGAGGACGAAAATGACCTAAATGTTCATCCAATGACACAAACAAACCTATAGGAGGCACAAAATATGTAAAAAAAAACCCTAATTGGACAAGAATAAGCCTAGGGAGGATGAAAGTGACCTAAAGGTAC
>NW_027339942.1:12676-13000 GCF_000331145.2 Cicer arietinum | reverse complement strand
AAGAAGAAGGGAATCTCGCGAGGCTGGGAAACTTTTTATATTTCTCTTTCTTCCTTTTTCTTTTCTTAAGTATATATACATTTATATAACAAATATCTAAATAAACATCTAGATATTTCTAGACATTTTATAAAAATTATTATTTCACCCACCACCTCACATCACTTCTCAATCACTTTTTCAGAAAAATATATTCTCTCGCCGCAATTCAATTCAGCAGATGAATTTTTCTAAAAAACACTGCATCTCAAAAAAATTTCTTTTCGACAAAAGATTCACCGTAAATAAATAATATTATTCCTCGACGAATAATTTTAATCGGGG
>NW_027339942.1:10303-12051 GCF_000331145.2 Cicer arietinum | reverse complement strand
TAGCATAATGATCCATAACTTTGTCGCTTATGCTGTTGAGTCCTTTAATTTGTACTCCGTTGACATAAATACTCAAAATCTCATATGTCCTTCTTCTCTATGCCATGATACCACATAAAAATTTAAAACTAGCATCACCTTACTTTAGCCATAGTAACCTAGACATTTGCCATTGAATACTACAATTCAATCTCAAAATAGATTGTAGTTGAGAAGATGGATATCGCCTTTATGTGACCTCATATTCTTATAAGATATGAGATTCACCTTTAACATTCAACAAATTTTGGCACTCCTTTACCTCTACAATTTGGCAATCTAAATTTCTGGTATGATTTGTGCCATTGACGCAGATGTGTCATTATGCCTTTAAATTTCTCTTTAAGAACTAAACAACCCCAACCATTTATATCAAATTATGCCCATTTTTCTTTATCAAACTCGTGGTACCCATTAAACTGAAACCAATATTTCAATATTCGAAACGGGAAGGGTCCCTATTTAACCTCCACATCCTCGAGTAAGATGGGAAATGATTAGAAAACCCTCTTTCTAGAGCTTTTTTAGAACAATTCAGCCAAACCAAACTTCAATCCTCCGACAATATGAATCTAGCCAACATGCTCATAGAAGAACCATCAAGCCTCAACCTAGTAAACCCACAACCATGTAATGGAAGGTCCATTAAATATAATCTTCAATAAAAATGTTACAAGCCGAATTGTCATCAGTCCTCAGTACCTCCCCTCGACTTTTTCATTCATCTGACAAACAAATCACATTAAAATCTCCACAAACACACCACTTTTCTCTACTATGGTTAGTCTCAATTTCTCCCATAGCTCTTGTTTGCATCTCAAATCACAAGGAGTGTACACATTAACAAATAAACCAATATCCCTACTCACTCTCCATCTTTCACGAACAGTCAAAGCATGATTGATACAAACTGTATATTCAGCCACATTGTGAGCAAACCTTGTTTTTTATAGTATTTTTTTCTTCTTATATTGATAGTTGATAGCCAATGCTAGTATTGTTAGACGTTGTTCGTAATATGCTAAGCATGAGACCAAACTCATATCCAACTTATTACTTCACTTCTTTACTCTTTCACCCTACCCACCAAATTAACTTTAGATAGAATTTCTACTCCTGCATCAACCCTATCTCATGAAATTGATTTTTGTTTATCAAAAAAAGATTAACAAGTCTCTACGATACTGTGTAAAAGATTGAAAAAACTAAAAAGTATTATTTTAAGAGCCAATATTTGAATTAATAGTAGTAGATAAATTATCTAGTCGACCAACAAATGAATTTAATTTATTATTGTCTGATATCTAATGTTTAAATTTATTTTGAAGTGTTCGTTACATTCCAAGGTTGTTTATATTGCTTAAGGATATTAAGCAAGGATATTAAGCAAGGATATTAAGCGACTCTATTTAAAACTTAGATTTAGGTCTAGTTACAAACTATGTTATGTGTGGGGCTATTTTTTTACAATACCCTCTTTCTCAAATTTATATACCAATATGACCCCTTTCCAAATTTATACACTAAAATGCCCTTTTTTTTTTCAAATTTTTTTCCCTTACAAGTCGCCATTTGAAATGGCGACTTCCTTAAGGAAGGCCTACTCCCAAATGGCGACTTCCAACTGGTTTTTTTTTTAAAAAAATAAAAAATTCAATTTTTTTTCGTTAAATTATATATATAAATTAATTATTATAATTCATAAAAAT
>NW_027339942.1:0-303 GCF_000331145.2 Cicer arietinum | reverse complement strand
TAAACTGTATGAAGAGCTTAAACGTTCAATCCAAAACTATATACAAATTTTTTAAATGATACAGTATAAACTCTGTATTTTGATATTTTTTTCAACTAGAATATAAAACTTTGATTTTCGATTAAAGTAAATAACTACTTAAAAACCTTAAACATTCATTCCAAAACTATATACATCGTTTATTATAATATATTTTTTTAATAAACTACAAAATATGTAATGAATTAAAATAATTTATAATATATATTGGAGGTTTACAAACTGCATTGCTTTTATACTAACTAATTAGGAATGATTTTGAAG
>NW_027339941.1:10462-14026 GCF_000331145.2 Cicer arietinum | reverse complement strand
TCTAAAATTTCCATCTCCTTCCTCTGAGCCTCACGCAAGCAACCCAAAATTCCATCCTTCTCCATTTTTCGTTTTCGTTGCTTCCTTTTCTTCAAAGCTAGTGACCCAAGGTTGGGTGTGAGTTAGATCAAGGTTTTCGCAACTCCACTCTTCCTCTTTGATTCGAAAACGAAGAAAAACGGTTTTGAGATCCAAACACAAACCCCTCCGTTTCTTCTAGATCCAAACCTCTTTTCTCGAAGAGATAGAAGGGAAAGTTGCTCACCACCACGCTACGGTGCTAGTGAACTAATTTGGAAGCGGCGTTGCGAGCGGAGATTTTACCGGAATTACTCGTGGTACCGGAAACGCGCGTTAAAGCTAACGTTGAGGTAAGGGCTCCTTCCAAACTTCTAGCTTGCATTAGGGACTTATCTGTAGTTGTGTGGGAAGGAATTTGTTAGGGTTAAATGTATCGATTTGGGGAAAAACGAAACTAGTGCGTTATGGGTAAAAACCTTAGAGTTAGGTTTTGTTTATAGTGATGAATGTTTCGTGGTAAATGAAATTTGATGTATCTGGGTGTTATGTTGCGTGATTTGTGTTCGTTGTATTTGGTGTGTTCGTACTTGATGTTTGTTAATTGGTGTGGTTGTTGTGAATTATGGTTTGAATGTGAAAGTATGTTTGAATTTGTTTCTGTGGAATTTGAAAACCATTAGAGTTAAACGAGTATTAAAAATGGGGAATCTTTTAATACCTCGGTTTACTTAATGTGTATTTGAGGAAAATGTTTAAGTTAACTGGGCGTTGAGAATGGGGAATCTCTTAATGTCTCGGTTACTTAACTATCGTTTTTGAAAATCGTTTCGGTAAATGAGTATTAAGAATGGGGAATCTCTTAATATGACTGTTTGCTTAACGTTTTGTTTTGAAAATCATTAAGTTAAATCGGTATTAAGAACGGGGAATCTCTTAATGACTTATTTAATTAATGTTGTTTGAAAGTCGTTTAAGTTAAATGGGTATTAAAAATGGGGAATCTTTTAATACCTCGGTTTACTTAATGTGTATTTGAGGAAAATGTTTAAGTTAACTGGGCGTTGAGAATGGGGAATCTCTTAATGTCTCGGTTACTTAACTATCGTTTTTGAAAATCGTTTCGGTAAATGAGTATTAAGAATGGGGAATCTCTTAATATGACTGTTTGCTTAACGTTTTGTTTTGAAAATCATTAAGTTAAATCGGTATTAAGAACGGGGAATCTCTTAATGACTTATTTAATTAATGTTGTTTGAAGGTCGTTTAAGTTAAATGGGTATTAAAAATGGGGAATCTTTTAATATCTGCATTTGCTTAACGATTGTTGTGAATGGAGTCTGTGTATGCTCATGCATTTCATTTGGTAAATTGTGTCGACCCGTGATAGGTGACACCTTGGTAAACTGTACGGACCCGTGATAGGTTGTACGTTTGCGATTTATATTTTAGTAAATCGTGTTGACCCGTGATAGGTGACACCTCGGTAAACTGTACTGACCCGTGATAGGTGGTACGTTTACGATTTACGTTTTTGGTGAATTGTGCTGACCCGTGATAGGTGGCACCTAGGTAAACAGTACTGGTCTGTGATAGGCGGTACGTTTACGATTCCCGCTTTTTCTTTTAGTAAATCGTGTTGACCCGTGATAGGTGACACCATGGTAACTGTACTGACCCGTGATAGGTGGTACATTTACGATTTACATTTTTGGTGGATTGTGCTGACCCGTGATAGGTGGCACCTCGGTAAACAGTACTGGTCTGTGATAGGCGGTACGTTTACGATTCCCGCTTTTTCTTTTAGTAAATCGTGTTGACCCGTGATAGGTGACACCATGGTAACTGTACTGACCCGTGATAGGTGGTACATTTACGATTCCCGCTTTTTCTTTTAGTAAATCGTGTTGACCCGTGATAGGTGACACCATGGTAACTGTACTGACCCGTGATAGGTGGTACATTTACGATTCCCGCTTTTTCTTTTAGTAAATCGTGTTGACCCGTGATAGGTGACACCTCGGTAAACTGTACTGACCCGTGATAGGTGGTACGTTTATGATTTACGCATTTTAGTAAATCGTGCTGACCCGTGATAGGTGGCACCTCGGTAATTGGTACTTTGGCCTGCGATAGGCGGTACAATTATGATTTACGGCCCTTCGAGGAGGGTTTTGGTTTGGAATTCCGAGTCCATGCATTTTGGCATATACGCATTGCATTAGGGTGCTTGGCACGCGAGTCGTATTTGATTTGAGTTTTATGATTGAGTGATTTGAATTTGAGTCGTTGTGGTAATTGCGTTGAAAATGCTAAGTGTTATGTGTTGATTGTTGTGTGTAAGTATGATGGTTATCGAGATCCCAATTGCCGTGGTAATCGGGTAGGAATTGCTAAGTGTTAGGTTGTGAACTTGATTAGGAATGACTTGGGTTAATTCATGAATTTTTGGAAAAATGATCAGGGAAATCGATTTCCCAATCGATTGGATGGTAAACAGGGACTTGGCCAAATGGACAAAATCGATTAGCCAATCGATTTTGTAATCAGTTTTCGAAAATCATTTACGAAATCGATTGCCCAATCGATTGGGCCTTAAGTCAGGGACTCATCCATATTCGACCAAATCGATTTGGAAATCGATTGGCTTAAAACCTGGGGGCTCAGTACTCACTCAATCGATTGCCAAATCGATTGATTCAGCCCAGGATTTTGTTTTCATTAAAAACCTTCACCCCAATCGATTTCCCAATCGATTGGCTCAGTGAAAATCCTCAGTTTGAGTTAGTTGATTGATTACTCATTAACTTATCCATGTCTTGATTTGTTATGTGTTAATTAGGAGATTGAGAACTTCATTTTACTTTCATTTTTAATTGGCAAAGCTTGTTTATGCATGTTTGGCATATGGAAACCCTTTTAAGGTGCATGCTTAGTTGAAAGGTTATTTTGAGCATTTAAAATCTTAATTGCTATGTGTTAACTGTTATTTTTTTGGTTGGTGACCCTTTACAATTATTGTGGAAATCTGGGCTTTGCCCTCAGATGAGAGTCAGGACGGTCCTACCGGTTCGTACCCTACGGACGGGAATGGAGATGGGAACGCTTGACTGCAGTTACGTTAGGAGGATCTCACGGGGCGTGTGGAGATCACTCAGGGTGTATAGCTTTTTGGTAGGATGATCAGATTAGGATGATGTATAGGGACTAGGTGTCCTTCTTTTTGGATTGGAGTATTTTTAGTTTGGAAAACTGTACTTATACTAATATTGTCAGTTTGACTTCTTATTTGAATGGGTTCCATGTACCCTTTGTTGTTGTGTAAATGTTTTGGATTTATAATTGGAGAAACTTTTCCGCTGCTTGTAAATTATAATGACTCAATTATTTATCCAAAGGCATTTCATGATTTAATTCTTTGTTTGTCTTTTATTATTTTAAAAAAAAAATATATACCCTCGCTTTGAAAAACGGGGTGTTACAATAATGAACTTCCCAGTCGAACCTACGAGGCTAAACGGATTTTGTGTTCTATTGGAATGAGTT
>NW_027339941.1:0-462 GCF_000331145.2 Cicer arietinum | reverse complement strand
ATATTAAAATAGACTCCGACAATTTAAAATATTATGCCACCTCATTCTAATATTACCACGTCATAAAAAAATTGATGTGGCACATCTAACAAACACTCTTCCTCTTTCTCATTGCAATTTATTTTTAGCACAAATTTTATTGCATTTATTTCATAAAATATTTTGTGGAACTATTCATGTGCCATAAGTTACAAATTACAATATAATCAATATCAATTATTTGACACTCATTGCTCCTCAATTATTATTGATAACGGTTATTTCTCCATAAATATCTTCAAACTAAATATAACATTGTATTATTACTGGTAAAAAAAATATTTTAATGAAATCTATTATATCTATCACATGTCACTTATTAGATAACTAAAATTAATATTTAAATCAAATAGAGAGATCTAATTTAGAATTAGGCCAACAATTTGTTTTTCTATTTTTTCTTATTATATCATTACTGATATC
>NW_027339940.1:236498-238000 GCF_000331145.2 Cicer arietinum | reverse complement strand
AAACTCGCTAGTAGAGCCTATGAATGTGTATTCATTGGGTATGCAGTAAACAGCAAAGCGTATAGGTTTTATGACCTAAACGCGAATTTGATCATAGAATCAAATGATGCTGACTTCTATGAAGATAAATTCCCTTTCAAATCAAGAAATAGTGGGGGCAGCGGACCAAGTCAAGTTCCTGTGACAACGAGCACTGAAAGCAACAAACAAGACGAAACGGAAATTCGAAGGAGTAAGAGAGCAAGAGTTGCTAAAGATTATGGACCAGAATACATGGCCTACAACATAGAAGAGGATCCTGCGAACATTAAAGAAGCTCTGTCATCCTTAGATGCTGATCTATGGCAAGAGGCTATAAACGATGAGATGGATTCTCTAGAATCTAACAAGACCTGGCATTTGGTAGACTTGCCTCCTGGTTGCAAAGCAATAGGTTGTAAATGGATCTTGAAAAGGAAACTGAAACCCGATGGATCTGTTGATAAATACAAGGCTCGCCTTGTAGCCAAAGGTTTTAGACAAAGAGAGAATATAGATTTCTTCGACACTTTCTCACCAGTCACTAGACTAACATCCATTAGGGTGCTTATATCACTTGCGGCTATTCATAACCTGGTGATACACCAGATGGATGTTAAAACAGCCTTTTTAAACGGTGAACTGGAAGAAGAAATCTACATGGAGCAACCTGAAGGATTTGTAATTCACGGACAAGAAGACAAGGTCTGCAAGTTAGATAAATCTATGTATGGTCTTAAACAAGCTCCTAAGCAATGGCATGAAAAATTTGATAACTTGATTATTTCGAATGAGTTTAAAGTAAATGAAAGTGACAAATGTATTTACTACAAATTTGAGAATAACATTTGCACTATATTATGTCTCTATGTAGACGACTTACTCATATTTGGGTCAAACATTCATGATGTGAATAATGTGAAATCACTGTTGAGCAGCAACTTTGATATGAAAGACCTCGGAGAAGCAAGTGTAATCCTCGGAATCAAGATTACTAGGTCAGAAAAGGGAATTTCTTTGGATCAATCTCACTATATTGAAAAGATCCTAAAGAAATATAATTACTTTGACTGTAAACCTGCTTGCACACCTTATGATCCCAGTGTAAAACTTTTCAAGAACTCTGGTGAAGGTGTTAGACAAACTGAATATGCGAGCATCATTGGCAGCCTCAGGTATGCCACTGATTGTACTAGACCCGACATTGCCTATGTCGTGGGATTGTTGTGCAGGTTTACCAGTAGACCTAGTATGGAGCATTGGCACGCTATCGATAGAGTCATGAGATACCTTAAAAGGACCATGAGTCTCGGATTACACTATGGAAGATTTCCTGCTGTCCTTGAAGGATACAGTGATGCTGATTGGAACACCCTATCAGATGACTCAAAGGCAACCAGTGGCTATATTTTCAGCATAGTCGGTGGTGCTGTATCATGGAAATCAAAGAAACAGACAATATTGGCTCAGTCCACCATGGAGTC
>NW_027339940.1:0-2548 GCF_000331145.2 Cicer arietinum | reverse complement strand
TCCCTCAAACAGAATTTTGGTCCAAAACTTAATGAAATTTCATTTTTTTTGCATTTATTTAAGTCACATCATGCCCCAAAATCTCATTTGCAACAATTGTACCTGGAATCCATGATTATAAATGGTGTAGTACGACTTTAAAAAATGAAATTTCATTAAGTTTTTGACCAAAATTCTGTTTGGGGGACCAGAACTGGGGAGAAACAAAATGAGTGGACTACTTTCGCGATTCAACTAAAATAGGGAGACCAAAACTACAATTAAGCATTTTTTTTTCTTTCACTTATGCCTTGCCCATTTTAGAGGATATAAATCCTTATTTTTCTATCTTTTCTCATTTTATCAATATAAATATAGTTTCTTTTCAATTTAAATATATGTTCTATCTTTAAATGCTTTTGTCAAGATTACAACATGGTAGGGATGACAATGGGTAGAGTTTGGGTATGATACTATAGTACCGTCCTCATACCCGCGATTTAAAAAAATATTCATACTCGTGTATGTACCCTCTTGAGTATCAACTTTAATACTCGTACCTTTACCCTCTAGGTACCTAAGTGTCCGTACTCATACCCATTACCCACGCTTTAATTAACAAATCGATAAATAAATGATATTGTTGTGATTAAATTTAAAATTTATCCTAATATCTTAAATCCAATCATAAAGTATTATAAACCCAAATATTTTCGAACTCAAAACATTTCAAATGAACACTCGTTACAATACATATTCAAATGTTCATAATTATATTTTATAAAGTTGTAAGTCATACGATAATAATATTCTAGATTTGTAAAAACAATTGATATAAAGTTGCAAGTATAATTATAAAGTCACGATTAATAAGACATGACTATTAATAATAAAATCACAATTATTTACCTATTCATCATAATCAGATTATTAAAAAATTTGCAAACATTTATCTTTCAATTATAAATATTGTAGTGGTCAAATGATATTAATAGATGTTAAAACATAAAAGAAAACAATTAATTAAACTAAACACTAATATAATAAATAAATAAATAAATAAATAAATAAATAATATATTTATATAAGTAGGGATGCGAGGTGGGGTGGGTACTATAGTACCTGTACCCGCACCTATACCTGTTTAATTTTGCGGGTAATTACTCGTCCCCATGGCCATACCCATTATGCGAGTTTTTACCTTATCTATTGTAGATTTTTTTTTTTTGCGGGTATCCACTAGGTGTGGGTCTAATTATCATCCATACGTGATATCAAAGTTTATCCATCGTACCAACTCATATTCATTTATATACAAGCAAAAGTCTAATACTATTAGGTGTTAAGGAGTGTATTCAAAAAAATCTAAATCCTTAATTGAAAATAGATATAACTCTAAAAAATATTTATAAAAACTTAATATAGTAATTTTAGTTTATTAAATTTATAAAAAGATATAAATATTAATGAATTTAGTTGTTTAAAAAAAATATTTATGAATTTTTAAGCCGTCGGTTAATTTTGTCATTTATTCAAAAAAAAAATATTTAACTATACTGTTAAATTATTTCATTACATGAGTTGATATGTTAATTATCTATATTTGACATAACAATTTATGTGACATGTTATAGGGAACAAATTGAAGGATGAAATATTTGGAGTGTTACTCTTCATTTAAAAGTTGTTTTCTTACTCGTTCAAAATCTATAATATTTTTTTTTTCTTTCTCCTCCTCAAACCAATTAAATCCTTAATCTTTTTACTCATACACACCAAATATCTAATCTTCTGTCTCATTTTCAGAGTAATGAATCTAAAATTCGAATTTGAAAAGGGCAAATGATAAGTGTGAGATCTCTAGTTTTAAATTTTACATCAATATAATTTTGGAGAAAATATTAATCTTTTGATGGATATATTTCAACTACACGATCGTTTTTGCTTCCACTTTCGAATATTTGCACATATTTTGTAATATATAGATTATTTTTGTAATATAAAAAACATATAACATGAATTATTTATGTAAATTTAAAATAAATTTAAAATAATTTGATATGAAATTAAGATTCAGAAAAAACTAATGTAGTTTAATTAAAATATGTAAAATGTTAATTTTTATATTTTCTATGCCGTATCAAATAATTTTAAAATTATATAGAAATGTAGTTTAATTAAAGCTCTAATGTAGTTTAATTAAAGCTCTAATGTATATTTTTTTAAGTTAAATAACACTTGTGGTTTCTTAATTTAATTTCAGTTAATATTTTAATTATTTTTCTTCTAATTTGGTTATTTATTTTAATTTTAAGTGGTAATTTGATCTTTTATATTTTAAAATATCAACAATGATTTCCTATTTTTATTTATAAAAATTTATCAAAAATTTTAAACAAAATCTATCAAATTAGTTATCATCTTCAATATAATGTAAATTTCATCAAAACTCAAATATTCAAATAAAATCATATTTTAATCTCCAATAACATCAAATTCATCAAATAAAGAATAAAATACGAGTTTATTTAAAAATTTAAGCTATGAATTTGATGAAATTTACATTATA
>NW_027339939.1:10954-13000 GCF_000331145.2 Cicer arietinum | reverse complement strand
CAGACGTTGAAGAAGAACAGTGCAAAATAAGGAATTCTATAAATGAAGAAGTGTGGTATTTTTGAGACAACCAACCGTCTAACTACAATTTGTGTGGTGAAAAACCCTGAACTTGGTTGCTTTTGTTCCTAGCACAAACCTCTAAACTTTTGATCCATGAAAAGAGGTGTGAAGTTGATTGTGGCTTGTTTGTATTCCTTTTGGTTTACATAATCATATCTGTAAAGGTTTTGTGAGTTAAGTTTTTTTGCCCTGCTTATTATTACTGATTATGGAAAAATTGTGGACTTTAGGGAAAATTTAAAGTGAAAATTATTGGGTAGATAGTGTTGGGCCTAAATGAAGGATACGAGGGAGAAAATATCAATTTTTTTTTTTTGTTTACATTGATCATTAAAAATAAAAACCAAGCCATAAACCCCTAGCCCAAATTTCTACTCATTCATATGGGTTGGGTTACTCCAAGCCACAAACTCATAACCAAAATTCTTCTTGCACTAAAGATTAAAAAAAACCCATCCATATATATAATAATTCTTACTAACAAATTTATCAACTACAATAATTCAAACAAGACAAATAATCATCACAATAAGTTAATGTTAAAAAAAATTTTTATAGGTCCTAATTATTTTAAATAAAAAATTTAGAGGGTGTTACAAAAACATTAGAGAATAAGATCTGCAACACTGTTAAATATGAATTGGCATTCCAAGAAAATGGCATAGATAGAAGCAAGCAAACCCCAATGATCTATGTGTGTGCATATGTGTGCATTCTATCTAATTATATGTGTGCATATATTGTCATAAAAAGATCCATAATAGATTAACTTGTCCCATGCAAAAAAACATGGAAAGGTGAGAAGTCTATTAAGTCTAACAAACTAGTACCTAACCAGACTTGGGTACCTAAACACAAAATAGTTCATCTTGCAAGTGTCCTTAGTAGCAGAATTAAAACACCAATCATGGTACATGGACAATAGCTTCTCACGACACATGATGAGAGAAAGGAGGAACATTAGGCTTTGGAGGCAACCATAAAGGAAGGATAGCAGGTTCTGGTACAATTGGTAATGGCTCTTCACCCTCTATTAAAAAATGTTTTTTTTTTGTTAAAGGAGTGAAGCATGACCTATTAAGCATAAGTCAATTAAGATATAGTGGTTATGATGTTGTCTTCAATCAAAAGTCTTGTAGGGCAATCAGTCAAACTGGTGGGGCTATATTTTTTACAGGTCAAAGGCAGAAAAACCTGTACAAAATAAATGTTTTTAATCTAGAAAAACAAGGCGTCAAGTGTATTATGCATGTTAATGAGGAACAACTGAATTGGCACAAGAGATTAGGCCATACTAATTTGAGATTAATCTTTAAATTAAGAAAACTAGAACTGGTTAGAGAGATGCCAAATCTCAAGTTTAAATCAAAAGTTTTTTTGTGAAACATGCCATAATGGAAAACAAACTATGTTCTTTTTCTTCAACAAACTTTGTTTCGACAACAAGACCCTTTGAGCTTTTACACATATTTGTTTGGTCCAGTTAAAACTCCCCTTATCAATAGTAAAAAATATGGACTTTTTATTGTAGATGATTACACTAGATGGACATTAGTAAAATTCCTAAGAACAAGGATGGGTCACAAAAGGTATTCACTACCTTTGGTAAGCAAGTGCAAAATGAAAAATGTCTTTCAATCATAACAATTCGTAGTGATTATGGTGGTGAGTTTGAAAACTCCCGTTTTGAAAACTTATGTGAAGAGAATGACATCCTACATATTTTTTTCTTCTCCTAGAACACCCTAACCAAAATGGTATTGTAGAAAGGAAAAATAGGTATCTTCAAGAGATGGCACACACGATGACTAATGACACTACGCGAAAAAACGCATTTTACAGCGCTTTTTTTAAGCCATTTACAACACTTTTTCAAAAAAATAAGCGTTGTGGAATCGAGCGCTGTAAATGATACAACATCGCTTTTAAAAAAACGCTATAAAACATGTAAATACAACGCGCGCTTGTTATGCACATTTTACA
>NW_027339939.1:0-954 GCF_000331145.2 Cicer arietinum | reverse complement strand
ATAACATTTTTAGAATATTTTACCATTTATAAAAGTTTCCATTTAATCGGATTAAAAAAAAAAGATACCATTTAATAATCAAATGACAGAACAATAATTTTTTTTTCCAATTAATAGCAGAGTTTATAAAGTCTGTTTAAATTGGTCCATCATCTAACCTCCTAATATTTGGTGTCCACTTTCTACTTTCTGGAAACCTATGCAGCACAACCCAACATTCTGTTAAAGCAAAATGACACATTAGTGACATACAATTCCAAAGAATAACTTGTATGAAAAATATAACAAACAACATAATAATAAACATAATTTATGCTTACCATGAAATCACTCTGCACAAGATATTGTGCTGATTTTACATCCATGGATGTTCCACCCGCAAAGTTAAAACTGACTAAAGGAAACTTATCTACACTGAATATGTAAGAAACACAAAAAAGTTAATGAAATATTTAGAAATCCTAATTGAACAAACTCTCTTTTCATGTGAAGTAAATAGAGATCTTAATAACAAATATTATATTTGTAATTACTTGGTTCAGACGAGATAACACGGGTTTCCTACTAAAACAAAGGGATGGCTAAATTGTGACATCATAGAAGTTATCTACAAAGCAATTTAGAAACTCAACATCAGTATACATTAAGGCCGATACAATTCTTAAAATACAACAGAAATAAGCAAACCCAATTTTAAGAAAATAAATAATAAGTATTATATAAAAAAGAATGTAAACTTCAACATGGTGTTCAATTGTTTGTTAAAGTATCTTAAGACATACAAGTCTCCATTAACCTTAACATGCAGAGTACACAACACAACAGGCAACAAATATTAAGCTTCAAATAAAAATATTGACTCCCAAGGCAACAAAACAAGTACCACATCATAAGTAAGTAGTACTACAATTAAGTATGCATAGTAAAAAACAAATGATGAAAATTGAAACTCCT
>NW_027339938.1:0-2000 GCF_000331145.2 Cicer arietinum | reverse complement strand
ATCCAAGATTGAACATTAAAATTAAGAACACTTTACAGTGGTTTGAGAACGATGACACGTTGGGTATATTCGTGGAAAGTTGTCACAAATGTTTGGCTCTCTATTGAGATTATGACTATAAATAAAATCTTGTGTTGTGTAGGTTTCGATCTGTAGAAGACTTGAAGCTTCTTGGTAGGATTAGAGTAATATCAGACTTAGTGAATGGGAATTTAGAGTTGTAAATTGGTAGAATAATGTTGAGAATGTTGATGAATTTTGAAATAATTGCAGCATGATAGCTATGATTTTATCGACTAATAAGATAAGTGTGTTAGATCTATGAACTATTTAGTATCAGTTTCGAGGGCGAAACTATTTTTAGGTTGATAGAATGTAAGACCCGCATTTTTCTTCATTAGAGTCAAGTTTCGAGGACGAAACTATTTAAAGAATGTAGAATGTAACATCCAAACATTTTATTTTACTTTTCTATTTTACCTTATTAGGAATTGAGATAATTATTCTAAAAAATTGTCGGTTACTATTGTAATGTGTTATTTTAATTTTTAATAATAATAATAACAATAATAATAATAATAATAATAATAATAATAATAATAATAATAATAATAATAATAATAATAACAGTAACAGTTATAATAATAACAATAACAATAATAATAATAACAATAATAATAATAATAATAATACTAATAATAATAATAATAATAATAATAATAATAATAATAATAATAATAATAATAATAATAATAATAGATGATGATTGTTGCGGCCTAAAATTTCGAGTGTTTCTCGAATTCAAGTTGCCACTAAAATTTATTTTAAAATAGGGAAAATATTGGGAAATCTTTAAAAATAGAAAGAAAATAAAATATGGTATTTGAAATCAAATTTTGAGTTCGGGAGTCGATTATGCGTAGGGAAGGTATTAGCACCCTACGACATCCGTTAAAATATGGTTACCTATAATTAATTGTGCAACATTAATATTAACTTAAATATATTTATTTCTCCTTATTATTAAATATAAATAACAATTATTATTATTTTTAAATATGATTTTGAAATAAATGTGTGCTTAAGAAATAAATAGCAAAAAAATAAATTTTATTAATGTGCTTGACAAGAATGCGATATTCCTCTTACGTATCTCCTAGTGCGATGGAGAAATCAAAACTACGTAGTTCTTAATTATGGGGGTTTTCTAGTAAGTAACAAAAAAAAATAGAAACCCTTTTCTCTGCCTCAAACCATTCCCAAGTCTTCCTCCTTGTCCACTTTTTGCACTCTATTCTAAAATTAGAGGGGGAAACGTGGGCAGACGCATCAACCGGAAAAAAGGAAAATGAAAAGGAACAAGGAAACGGCGACGACGGCCACAACAACAGCGGCGACGGTGGTTTCGATGGCGACAACAGCGACATCATCATAGGTTCGAATCCTTAGTTTTATTTTTTATGTTTCTCCAATTATGTTTGATTTTACAAATAAATAAAAAAAATCTACATTTTTTAACCAAAAGAGTAGTTGTACAGTAAAGATAAAGAAACAAATTTATTGTACAAAAAAATAGAAACCCATTTCCCAGCCTCAAACCATTCTCAAGTCTTCCTCCTTGTCCACTTTTTGCACACGATTCTGAAAGTAGAGGGGGAAACGTGAGCAGACGCATCAACTGGAAAAAAGGAAAATGAAAAGGAACAACTAAACGGCGATAGTGATGGTGGTTTTGACGGCGGCCACAGCGACAACAGCGATGGCAGTTTTGACAATAACAATAGCGACATCATCACATGTTCGAATCCTTAGTTTTATTTTTTATGTTTCGCCCATAATGTTTGCTTTTACAAATAAACAAAAAATCTACATTTTTTAAACAAAAGATTAGTTGTACATTGAAGATAAAGAAACAGATTCATTGTACAAAAAATACGCGTTTGCACCCTCTGATTTCTTTCTTTTCTCCTTCTTTCTATGCGTTTTTTATATCAGTAGTG
>NW_027339937.1:13202-15000 GCF_000331145.2 Cicer arietinum | reverse complement strand
AAATGATGATGCCTTTATTGAAAAATTCATTAGAAATAATGATGGCATTTATGAGAGCTAGTTGGCTTGGCTTTGGCTTTGTGGTGTGTTATTATTTTGCCTGAAAATTAATTAATCATTTTTTAATTAACTGATTGCTTGCGTTCCATCTCTAATTGAAACGTTAATTACGTAACTGTCCTCCACCTAGTCATATCTGATCCATCTTCATCCCTGAATTCGCGCGTCTGTTTTGCCCGGTCAAAACCCTAATCTTTGGTCTCACGTTTCCTTGTTGTCCGGTCAAAAGTCAGAGTCAATTTTCCTAAGTTTGGGGCGCACAATTTGGGGTCTTGGAGCGCACGTTTCTGAGAGCACTACTTGGAGCGCGCGTTCTGGTGATCCATGGATCTCTCAGATCCAGTTGCGATTTTCCTCTATAAATAGAAGGTTATCCCCAGTTGGAAAATCACACCAAAAGCACTCCACATCTGAGGCTTTTCTCTCTTCTCCCCCTTCTTACTGCTTCATCTCTTTCTTCCTTTTCGAGTGGTCATAGTGCCATATTACGAGTGTCAGTCGTAAAACTGCCATATTACGAGTGTCAGTCGTAAGACTGCCATATTGAAGGTGTAATTCTAGAACGGTTTTCTACAGTGCAGTAGAACTCCGATACATAGTATCTGGGCTGTTTTATCCTGGAGACTTCGTGGTTGATAGTCTGCCTTGCATAATTTTGGGCACTGCCTCGAAACGTCTTAAAGAGAGCGACCTAGTCCGTGACTCAACCCAGTAATACTCTCGGTGGCATAAATTGTTTTCAAAGATTTTCGAAACTCAAAAACAACAATTTTAAGACGTTTTCGAACTGCCATGTCTGCCGACGAAATTACTGGGTCAGGTTCTTCTGCTTCTGACCACAACAAACCGTTTCGGTTTGAGGGAAGTCACTTCAAACGATGGCAACAAAAGATGCTATTTTTTCTAACCACGAAAAAGATTGCCAACGTTTTGAAGGATGACATTCCTGTTGTACCAGAAGAAGGTGAACAATCTGAAAAGGATAAAATAGCTGCTGAATTAACCCAATGGGTGTAACACCCCAAATTTTATAATGAACTATTTTATTAATTAAATAGGAATTTAGATAATTAATTTGGTGCTAAAATTATTTTATAATATATGTTGATTAGTTTTATGATTAATTTTCTTTATAGGCATGATTTCTATGATGTACTAGTTTTATAAATATTAGATTACGTGAGCGATATAAATAATAAATATTATATTTTACTCTTTGATCTATTTTTTTTGAAAAATAATAGTAGTTTAGTGTAATATATAGTTTAAAGAAAACGATTTTGTGCAATTTTACGTGTATATACGTGTACCCAATTAATGTAATATTTTTGTGTGCGTTTGACTGATATTAAGTATGCACGTAGTTATATTTCAATTATTTATAACTACTTTCTATTTTTAGTTATTTTTTTTATAAATAATATCTTGAGATAGAATTGATCTTGTGTTTGATTTCTTTTATTTTTATATACTTTTTTATGACATTGTGATTTTATATATATTTATTATGATTTAGTAATTAATATAAAATATTGATGTTATATTTATTTATTTTATGATTTTGACTATTTTCTAATATGATGATGTGAGTATTTTGAAAAATAAGTATAATTGTAGAGATTATTTTGATTATTAGTAATATGAGGAAGATAGTTTTAATTATTAGTAATATGTTTTTTTATATTGATTATTTTAATTACTCTAATTTAACATATATTAATTATGAAATATTAGTAAT
>NW_027339937.1:11241-11533 GCF_000331145.2 Cicer arietinum | reverse complement strand
TGGGGTTTAGGGTGTCACATTAGTGGTATCAGAGCAGGTCTGTCCATTCAGGCCGAGTGGGTTGAGTGTCGATTCAATGTGAGTCAAATGTTAGTCGTGTCAATTGTGTTTTTTTGTGTATTAATTATTTTCAATGTCATGATTTTTTTTACCTTCGTTATATAATTGTGTTAATGGTTATATGCTTTTGTATTATTATACATATTTTCGAGATTACTAATTAACTGTTTATTAATTGCTTACTCTGATTGTGTTATGGATCCTAAATTCCTACTTAAGTGAGTAAATAAAA
>NW_027339937.1:10781-11127 GCF_000331145.2 Cicer arietinum | reverse complement strand
TAATGATTTTGATTGACCATCTGTATATTTCACCCTTAATCAATTTAAAATATTTAGATTTATCACTACTAGAATTCTGCGTTTTTCCTGCGGATTTAAGCAAATATTCCGCAGGAAAGCATGTTACCTGCGGATTTCTCGGCGGAACCTTATCCCCACGTAAAACCTTCGTGGATAATTGTTACCTGAGGATTTCACTATCCGCAGGTAACGTACCTGCGGATAAATCCTCAGGAAAATTGAATAAAATCCACAGCAAAGTTTAAGAAAACTTTAGACTTTGTTTACGACTTTTCCTGCAGAAATATTTGCAGCACAGTTCCTACAAATATATTTCGTATGAAAA
>NW_027339937.1:0-781 GCF_000331145.2 Cicer arietinum | reverse complement strand
CTGCTTTATTTCAAATTCTTTTGAAAAAAAATATACCCTCGCTTTGAAAAACGGGGTGTCACAATTTAGAATTAAAATGGACTAGATTAAACCTAGTTTATACCAAAATGACCGAAAATATTGATCCATTAATTCTAAACTTTAAACCCTAAATCCTAATCCTAACCCTTAAACCCTAAACTCTAAACCCTAAACACTAAACCCTAAAACCTAACCCTAAATGTAGTAAAGAACAAAATGACCTAAAATATTAATCCATTAAGACTTTTGCATATATTGGATGAACTACAATGATTTAGAACCAAAATGGATTAAAATAGACTTAGTAAACACCAAAATGATGTAAAATATTAACCCATTAAGACTTTTACACTTATAGGACGAACAACAATGATTTAGAACCAAAGTGGATAAGATTAAACCTAGTTAATATAAAAATAACCTAACATATTAATCCATTAACCCAAAACCCTAAACCCTAAACCCTAAACCCTAAACCCGAAACTCAAAACCCTAACACTTAAACCCTAAACTCTAAACCATGAACCCTAAACACTAAGCCCTGAACCCCATAACCCTTAACCGTAAACCCTAAACCCTAAACCCTAAATGTAGTAAAGACCATAATGATTTAAAATATTAATCCATTAAGACTTTTGCACTTATTGGACGAACTACCATGATTTAGAACAAAATTGGACTAGAATAAACAAAGTAAAGACTAACATGATTTGCACTTATTGGACGGAAAACATTTAATTAAAACCAAAATGGAGTAGAA
>NW_027339936.1:15040-16000 GCF_000331145.2 Cicer arietinum | reverse complement strand
TCAAGCAAAAACTTTTTCAAAAATTAAAAAGATACACAATAATTGGTTTCAAATACTTAAAGGAAAAGGAAAAGGAAAAAGGAAAGAAAAGGAAAACAAAACAAACAGAGGAAAGGAAAGGCAAACAAAACCCATTTTTCCTCTCCCTGCCTCGCGAACCCTTCATTGTTCTTCTCCTTCGTTTTCTTTCTTTGGCTTCAAGAAACCAAGTGATAGTGAAAGAAAAACATTCCCCTGCTACTCGACTTCTTCTCTAATTCGAAAACGAAGTAAAACGGTGTTGGTAATTTCAAATGAGCCTGATCGTGGCGGTCTGTTGTCGAGCTTTAAGGCAAGATTGTTAGACCTTGGAGGTATTCGGGTGGGGAATTCCTAGGTGACTTGGAGGTAGCACTCCAAATGTCGGGAGCTACCACGCAAGACACGTTTACCTCGATTGTCATGTATATGTGTTTCGGGTTGAGTTGAGGGGATCTATGAGGACATGGCCAATTTGAATTGTTCGTCCACCGGGATGGTGGCATAGTATCAAGGCTCCTAACCAAGTACTTCAGAGTTAGAATGGTACCACATTGTGAAGTAGAGTCTAAGCTCATGCATAACATTGCGTTTACTTGTGATTGTTTTGTGGTGATTGATGTGCTTCAAAAGTAATAATAATTACTCTTAGATGATTTGAAGCATATTATAATGAGATGATTATCTTACTTGAGTGAATTTGATGTTATAATATGATACTATTTATGTAACATCCCGATTTTCAAAGCGATGGTGTATTTTTTTTTCCAAAAGAGATTAAAATAAAACAGAGAAATAAATAAGGAAATACCTTTGGATAAATAATTGAGTCATTATAATTTACAAGCAGCGGAAAAGTTTCTCAAAATTTGAATCCAGAATATTTACACATCAAAAAGTGGTACATGTAACCCATCGAAAATAACATGTCAAGCTGACAGT
>NW_027339936.1:4398-5040 GCF_000331145.2 Cicer arietinum | reverse complement strand
CATACTCGCCCACAGTCATGCTCCCCTGGTGAAGTTTCAGAAAGTCGTCACCCAACTTAGTCCGGGTGCTCATCGGGAAGTATTTGTCTAAAAACTTCCTTTTAAATGATTCCCAGTTCACCTCCTCGTGGGCTGCTCCCATCAATAACCTTGCACTCCTCCACCAGTACTCAGCATCCCCCAACAGCATATAAGTGGCATAGCTGACCTTCACTCCCGCCTGACACTTTATCATATCAAAGATTTTCTCCACTTCTTGGATCCATTGATCCGCCTTCTCTGAACCCTCATCCCCCTTGAACTTAGGAGGATTGTAACGACGGAAGTCTTCTAACCCTCTTGACTCTGCAGCACGGATCTCTCTTCCCCTCTTTTCAAGATCCCGTTGAGTCTTGGCAGCAGTCTGTGCAGCAACAGAAGCAGCCATGTTATTCATAGCCTCCGCCATTTGATCATTCCTATTAGCGTTGGCTCTCGGAGCGTCATTCCTTCTTGGCGGCATGGTTTCCTATAAAACCATCATCAAGTAGAGTCTTAACACTACTTCAAATAATTCCAAACTAACGTCCGACTAACAACACACAAATATATTGGACTTGACAACTCAAGTCACCTAAACAGACACATGATCAGATAACAACT
>NW_027339936.1:0-3436 GCF_000331145.2 Cicer arietinum | reverse complement strand
CACAACTTAACACTTAGCAATTCCTACGCGATTACTACGACACACGAAGGTTCGATAACCATCATACTCACACACAATACACAACACATAGCACTTAACACCTTCATCTCAGTTATCACGATAAATCAAAATTCGAATCACTCAATCATAAACTCAAATCAAACATGACTCGCGTGCCAGGCACCCTAATGCAATGCGTATATGCCAAAATGCATGGACTCGGAATTCCAAACCAAAACCCTCCTCGAAGGGCCGTAAATCATAATTGTACCGCCTATCGCAGGCCAAAGTACCAATTACCGAGGTGCCACCTATCACGGGTCAGCACGATTTACTAAAATGCGTAAATCATAAACGTACCACCTATCACGGGTCAGTACAGTTACCATGGTGTCACCTATCACGGGTCAACTCGATTTTCTAAATAGTAACTCGTAAACGTACCACCTATCACGGGTCAGTACAGTTTACCGAGGTGTCACCTATCACGGGTCAACACGATTTACTAAAAGAAAAAGCGGGAATCGTAAACGTACCGCCTATCACAGACCAGTACTGTTTACCTAGGTGCCACCTATCACGGGTCAGCACAATTCACCAAAAATGTAAATCGTAAATGTACCACCTATCACGGGTCAGTACAGTTACCATGGTGTCACCTATCACGGGTCAACACGATTTACTAAAAGAAAAAGCGGGAATCGTAAACGTACCGCCTATCACAGACCAGTACTGTTTACCTAGGTGCCACCTATCACGGGTCAGCACAATTCACCAAAAATGTAAATCGTAAATGTACCACCTATCACGGGTCAGTACAGTTACCATGGTGTCACCTATCACGGGTCAACACGATTTACTAAAATGTAAATCGCAAACGTACAACCTATCACGGGTCCGTACAGTTTACCAAGGTGTCACCTATCACGGGTCGACACAATTTACCAAATGAAATGCATGAGCATACACAGACTCCATTCACAACAATCGTTAAGCAAATGCAGATATTAAAAGATTCCCCATTTTTAATACCCATTTAACTTAAACGACTTTCAAACAACATTAATTAAATAAGTCATTAAGAGATTCCCCGTTCTTAATACCGATTTAACTTAATGATTTTCAAAACAAAACGTTAAGCAAACAGTCATATTAAGAGATTCCCCATTCTTAATACTCATTTACCGAAACGATTTTCAAAAACGATAGTTAAGTAACCGAGACATTAAGAGATTCCCCATTCTCAACGCCCAGTTAACTTAAACATTTTCCTCAAATACACATTAAGTAAACCGAGGTATTAAAAGATTCCCCATTTTTAATACTCGTTTAACTCTAATGGTTTTCAAATTCCACAGAAACAAATTCAAACATACTTTCACATTCAAACCATAATTCACAACAACCACACCAATTAACAAACATCAAGTACGAACACACCAAATACAACGAACACAAATCACGCAACATAACACCCAGATACATCAAATTTCATTTACCACGAAACATTCATCACTATAAACAAAACCTAACTCTAAGGTTTTTACCCATAACGCACTAGTTTCGTTTTTCCCCAAATCGATACATTTAACCCTAACAAATTCCTTCCCACACAACTACAGATAAGTCCCTAATGCAATCTAGAAGTTTGGAAGGAGCCCTTACCTCAACGTTAGCTTTATCGTGCGTTTCCGGTACCGCGAGAAATTCCGGTAAAATCTCCGCTCGCAACGCCGCTTCCAAATTAGTTCACTAGCACCGTAGCGTGGTGGTGAGCAACTTTCCCTTCTATCTCTTCGAGAAATGAGGTTTGGATCTAGAAGAAACGGAGGGGTTTGTGTTTGGATCTCAAAAACCGTTTTTCTTCGTTTTCGAATCAAAGAGGAAGAGTGGAGTTACGAAAACCTTGGTCTAACCCTCACCCAACCTTGGGTCACTAGCTTTGAAGAAAAGGAAGCAACGAAAACGAAAAATGGAGAAAGGATGGATTTTTGGTTTCACGGTTGGTTGTCTGAGGAAGGAGATGGAAAATTTGGGTTTTCCTTCCTTTCTATTTCTTTCCTTTGTTTTTCCTTTCTTCCTTTTTCCTTCCTTCCTTTATATACTATTTTCTTTTCCTTTTCCTTCCTTCTAGTTTTCCTTTCTTTTTCCCTCCAAACAAACATATATAAATATAATAAATATAACTTAACAAATATCTCAAAATCTAGATATTTATTAAATTACCGTTTCACCCGAAACGCATTAAATTCTCCGTAAAGGATTCATCGCAGTTAAGTTCAATTTATTTATCGACGAGAAACTTTAATTGGCATCAAAATATCTTTTTGATTATAAAACTCCAAAATATTATTAACTTGGGCTTAAAAGCCTCCGAGCCAAAATCCAAAATACACCAAAAATACATAAATGGTACTTTAAAATTATGGTAACTTGTCAGAAAGCAAAGGTGGAACATCAGCGACCTGCTAGAATGTTGCAACCTTTAGATATACCTGAATGGAAGTGAGACAACATTTCCATGGATTTTATAACTGGATTTCCGAAAACAAGGAGAAAGAATGATTCTATATGGGTGATAGTGGATCGATTGACTAAATCCACACACTTTTTACCGGTAAAGACCACTTATAAGGTAGACAAGCTAACGGAGATCTACATTGCTGAGATTGTGAGATTACACGGAGTACCATCGAGTATCGTATCAGACCGTGACCCAAAGTTCACATCGCACTTTTGGGGAGCATTGCATGAAGCGTTGGGAATGAAACTAAGATTGAGTTCAACTTACCATTCATAAACAGACGGACAGGCTGAGAGGAAAAATTAGTCCTTGGAAGATCTTTTGAGAGCATGTGTATTGGATGATAGAGGGAGCTAGGACGATGTACTTCCGTTGGTTGAGTTTACCTACAACAATAGTTTCCATGCAAGTATTAGAATGGCACCATATGAGGCTTTATATGTTGGTATAAGGACGGTGAAAATATGATTGTAGGACCGGAGATGGTACAACAGACTACCGATAAGGTCAAGAGGATAAAGGAGAAAATGAAGATTTCACAAGATCGTCAGAAGAGTTATGTGGACAAGCGTCGTAGGCTACTAGAATTCGAACAGGGTGACCATGTGTTTCTTAGAGTCACGCCTACGACCGGAGTTGGTAGAGCCTTGAAATCGAAGAAATTGACTCCGAAATTCATTGGACCATATCAGATTTCTGCACTAATTGGACCTATTGCTTATCGGATTGCATTGCCTCATATACTGTTCAATATTCATGACGTGTTTCATGTGTCACAGTTAAGGAAATATCTTGCAGACCTGTCTCATGTGACCGTACCAAACACAATTCAACTGAAGGATAACTTGTCATTTGAAGTATTACCTGTAAGAATTGATGACATGAAGATTAAGCAGCTAAGGAACAAGGATG
>NW_027339935.1:10606-11838 GCF_000331145.2 Cicer arietinum | reverse complement strand
TTTTTATTTATGTGCTCGACAAGAATGTGATCTTGCTCCTACGTATCTCCCGGTGCGATGGAGAAGTCAAAGCTACGTAGTTCTTGGTTAAAAAACAAACGGATGTGTTGAGTGTGTTTTAAAGAAAATTTATTTTGTGATAAAAAAATATTTTGACAAAATAGAAAAATAAAAGAGTTTGATTTGAAATAAATACTTTAAAATACGAGTTTTAAGACGATCAAGTTGTACAACTCGTGTCCTAAAACTCACGGGATAAAAAAGATGTCACATCTAATTTAATCCTCTAAAAAATATTTTATTGTTCTCAATTTTTAAATTGAGTTTCAAAACCACCAAGTAGTACAACTTGTGTTTTAACAACTCAAAGATAAAAAAGAGTTACATCTAATAAATAAGTCGATTTTAGATTAGTTGATTAAAATAAATAAATGAATGAATAAATAAATAAATAAATAAATAAATAGAATAAAATAAATTAAAATAAATAAAATAAAATAAATGAATAAATAAAGAGAGTTTTAGAACTATCAAGTTGTACCACTTGTGTCCTAACAACTCAAAGATTAAAAACATGTCGCATCTAATTAATCGTTAATGAAATATTTATTTATATTTTTTATGAAATTTTATTTTTATTTATGATAACAAAGTGATTTTGAAATCATATAAAAAAAGAAGAAACAAATGGGCTGAAACATGAAACAAATGAGTTTGCCTTTTTTGTTTATGATGGGCCCAAATTAAACCAAGTTTAAGATAGCACAAAAATAACTAAAAGAAACAGGTAACCCTAAAAACTCTAGATGCGGCCGCTGTTGGTGTTTAACGGAAAACAAAAGTAAAGCATTGGAGAGATAGAAGCAACAAAGAAAGAAGGAGAAGGAGACGAAATGATACCGAGATGAGGCCGCGAGACGGAGAGGAGACCAAGGAGGAAGATACGGTCGCTCCAAAAGGCACCGGTTCCGACGACAACGGTCGCTACAAAAGGTACCGGTTCCGACGACAACGGTCGCTCCAAAAGGCATCGGTTTCGACGACAACGGTCGCTCCAAAAGGCACCGGTTCCGACGACAACGATGACAATATGAAGGTTTCGGTTTTTCTCTTTTTGTCTATTCTTTCGTTTTTACACACAAATTAGATATTTTGTTAACTGTAATGTTCTCTTCTGATGAGTATTAGTATATTTTCCTATCAATCATCTCATGTTTCAAAACATTCAAACT
>NW_027339935.1:0-606 GCF_000331145.2 Cicer arietinum | reverse complement strand
TTGTCCGAGTAGAATGTGCGAAAACGATCAATTTCCTCCGGTGTGTGTAGAAGCCGGGATAAAGCCGTGATGTTAGGATTCCTGGTTCGTTTTCGTGAGGGACCTACTGCTGCATTTTTTGGTGTGTGGTCCTCGTTTGCGGGCATACATGGTGAGAAAGGGTATTTTTGGGGAAAGTGGGTTTTAAAGAAAATGTGAGAGTTGTGAGATATTTGAAGAGGAATGACAAGAAGGAAGTAAAGAGAAATGGATTTTGTTAGGTTGGGTGAATGGGTAAGTGAGTGGAAGGAGGAGGGATGAGTTTTGGAGAGAAGAGAGGAGAAACTGGGGATGTATTCGAATACCTTTTATATCTGGGCAAAAACGCGAAGGTGTATTCGACTACACCTTCTTGTATTTGAATACACATTTTTCTGGGAACGTGTATTCGACTACACATCCTTTGTATTCGAATACAGGAAATCTGGGAAAATTTGTATTCGAATACAGACATTTGTATTCGACTACATAAGCACAATTTTGCTTAAAAACTTAGTTTTTTATGAAAATTTGCATCATTTAATACACAAATTCATATATCAAGAAGCAATAATCAACAAGACATAA
>NW_027339934.1:0-2795 GCF_000331145.2 Cicer arietinum | reverse complement strand
ATAATAAAACAAATATTTTGAATGATAACTTTCAATTGTAGAACTCATCAGGTGAATCATGTCCTAAAGGAACAATTCCAATCATAAGAACTAATGAACAAGACATATTAAGAGCTGACTCTCTCGACAAATTTAGGAAAAAATCAATTGACCATGTTAACTCCCTTTATCGACACGAGGTATTCCGATCACAAGAAATATAAATTTTTGTTGACTATCAAATTCTTTCTATATTTTTCCCTACAATTCTTTGGGTGTTTTTTCATCTTATGTTAAATGTAAGTAATAATAAAAAAATTTAATAGAAATCAATAATGGAAGTCGATAATAGCAATAGAAATTTGCCATATATAGAAGATATTTAAAAATGTTTCTTTTTGTATTTTATTTAACATGTTTTTATAAGTACGAAATTAAACATATATAGTATCATTCCTTGTTATTATTCTAATTTTCATCTAAAAATTAAGAAGGCAGATTATGATTTCTAAAGCAAGAAACTTAAACACAAACCAACGTTCAACTGAATTGTCCCGTAAATCATATGTTATTTTGAAATAAATTAACAAAGGTTTTTATTATTGCTTCACGGTATGTAAATGCACAATTGAATAAGGGTGGGTACTATGGAGGACGTGCTTCCTTTAACGTGTGGGCCCCTCATGTGGAATATACAGATTAATTTAGCGTGTCACAAATGTGGGTCATGTCAGGTGCACTTGAAAAAGATCTCAACACCCTTGAAGTTGGTCGGCAGGCATGTTTTTTACTCTCATTACTTTAGCTTAATCAAATCATTCATTTATTCATATTCTTTTGCACAATTTCTTATGGTTCTATTTTTTTTTTTTAAATGCTAAAAAGTGTTTTTTTTTATTAAAATTGTATTGTAAATTGTTTGGTTAAATTTTGAAGGTTTAACATTTTCTCATTTCAAGATAAAATTACTATTTTTAATTATTTAATAAAAGTACTCTAAGGGCATTATTTGGTATAACCCTATTTTTTTTATATAAATACAATAATATCTCTTTCTTTAACTATAAGCACTAATTTCAAAAAAATTGTTTTTAAATATAAGTTTTTTTTTTTTCATTTTAATAACTGCATTTATTATTATTTTTTTCAAACATAAGGATACTACTATTTTATATTGGAATATGAAAAGTTAAGTTTAACACATTTAATTATAAAAGTTAATATAGAAACATTTACCTATAAAATAAACTTATTAATTATTCTATCAACTAGTGAAAAAATACAAAGGGTGTTTATAATAAGAGATGAGGGTGGTATAAATCATTGTATACACGAAAAAACGCATAATACAGCGCTTTTTTTAAGCCATTTACAGCGCTTTTTCAAAAAAATAAGCGCTGTGGAAACGAGCGCTGTAAATGATACAACAGCGCTTTTAAAAAAGCGCTATAAAACATGTAAATACAACGCGCGCTTGTTATGCACATTTTACAGCGCTTCTTCACAAAAAAACGCTGTAATATGCACCCCATTATATGAGTTATGGGTGTGCATTTTACAGCGCTTTCTCAAAAAAGCGCTGTAATATGCCCACCCATAATTTCATATATGGGTGGACATATTAGAGCGCTTTCTCAAAAAAGCGCTGTAATATGCCCACCCATAATTTCATATATGGGTCTGCATTTTACAACGCTTTTCTTGTACATTTTACAGCGCTTTCTCACGAAAGCGCTGTAAAAGGTGCACCATTAAAGCGCTTTAGAACAACATTTTACAGCGCTTTTTAAAAAAAGCGCTGTAAAATGTGTGTTTTTTTTTTTTAAACGCTGTAAATTAATTATTTGAAATGAAAAGCGCTTTTTAGCTTTTTATGGCATTTTTTTTAAAAAGCGCTGTCTTTTATCTTTGTATCCAAAATTATTTTGATCCAAAATCACTTCACAATCAGTGCACACAACAACAAAACATATTCAAATACCATAGGCAGTTCACACAATCAGTAGAACAGAAATCAGAACTCTGTAACTTTATTAACATATATGTAACTCTGTAATTTACAACCTAAGTAACTACATTCAGATACATATATACAACCTAATTTACAACCTAATTACCTACATTCAGATACGTATATATATATAACCTAATTTACAACCTAAACTACATTCAGATCCATTATATAATAACTAACAGATCCATTATATGCATATAATAACTATGATCATTTACAGCAATAATAACTATAATACATTATATGCATATATTGTGTCCTATGATCATTTACATATAATAACTAACAGAATATACATTATATGCACTAGCTACCATATAATATTCAGATCCCTTGCCCAGCAGCAAGCTATTTCCCAGAAAATCAAATAATTTTCAAGTCAAGCACGTACTGACACCATTCTTCCTTTAATTCCATCAGATCTTCCTCGGAATATGATGGACTGGAATTGGCAAAGTAATGCAATATAAAAATTGAACATATTATATTAAGTTAGTATCAAATATATAGATAATTTATATATGAAAATCATATAATGCAAATACCGTACCGTTTCTGGGATAATAGTTTTATTCTTCTCAACAATCTCCTTCATGAATCTCAATATGTAGTACCCACAGTCGATGTTATTTGTTTGACGAGGGCACTTTATTGAGATCCATGTAATGTTATTAGACTTCTGCTTCGACACTTTAGCACCTCTTTGAGCTCGATAAACTTTTAAGGCACTATCGAATGAATAAATGTGATTATTAGAGCATGAATATATATATATATATATATATATATATATATATATATA
>NW_027339933.1:11566-13000 GCF_000331145.2 Cicer arietinum | reverse complement strand
CAAATTAGGGTTTTTAACCAATCTTGTGCATCCAATAAGTTTATTTGTGTCATTGAATGAACAATTACGTCATTTTCGTCCTCCCTAGAGTTATTCTTGATCAATTAGGGTTTATAACCAATCTCGTGCATCCAATAAGTTCATTTCGGTCATTGGATTAACATTAAGGTCATTTTCTTCCTCCCTAGGTTTATTCTAGTTCAATTAGGGTTTTTAACCAATCTTGTGCGTCCAATAAGTTCATTTGTGTCATTGGATTAACATTTACGTTATTTTCGTCCTCCCTATGCTTATCCTTGTCCAATTAGGGTTTTTCTCCAATCTTGTTCATCCAATAAGTTCATTTGTGTCATTGGATTAACATTTACGTTATTTTCGTCCTCCCTATGCTTATCCTTGTCCAATTAGGGTTTTTAACCAATCTTGTGCATCCAATAAGTTCATTTGTGTCATTGGATTAATATTTACATTATTTTCGTCCTCCCTAGCTTTATTCTAGTCCAATTACGGTTTTTAACCAATCTTGTGCATCCAATAGGTGTGTTTGTGTCATTGGATTAAGATTTAGGTTATTTTCGTCCTCCCTATGCTTATACTTGTCCAATTAGGGTTTTTCACCAATCTTGTTCATCCAATAAGTTCATTTGTGTCATTGGATTAACATTTAGGTCATTTTCGTCTTTCCTAGGTTTATTCAAGTCCAATTAGGGTTTTTAACCAATCTTGTGCATCCAATAGGTGTGTTTGTGTTGTTGGATAAACATTTAGGTAATTTTCGTCCTCCCTAGAGTTATTCTTGTTCAATTAGGGTTTTTAACCAATCTTGTGCATCGAATAAGTTCATTTCGGTCATTGGATTAACATTAAGGTCATTTTCTTCCTCCCTAGGTTTATTCTAGTTCAATTAGGGTTTTTAACCAATCTTGTGCATCCAATAGGTGTGTTTGTGTAATTGGATGAACATTTAGGTTATTTTCGTCCTCCCTAGACTTATTGTTCTCCAATTAGGGTTTTTAACCAATCTTGTGCATCCAATAGGTGTGTTTGTGTAATTGGATGAACATTTAGGTTATTTTCGTCCTCCCTAGACTTATTGTTCTCCAATTAGGGTTTTTAACCAATCTTGTGCATCCAATAGGTGTGTTTGTGTAATTGGATGAACATTTAGGTTATTTTCGTCCTCCCTAGACTTATTGTTCTCCAATTAGGGTTTTTAACCAATCATGTGCATGCAATAAGTTTATTTGTGTCATTGGATTAACATTTAGGTCATTTCCGTGCTCCCTAGACTTATTCTTGTCCAATTAGGGTTTTTACCAAATTTTATGCATCCAATAAGTTCATTTGAGTCATTGGATGAACATTTAGGTTATTTTCGTCCTCCCTATGCTTATTCTTGTCCAAATAGGGTTTTTAACGAATCTTCTGCATCCA
>NW_027339933.1:0-1566 GCF_000331145.2 Cicer arietinum | reverse complement strand
AAAACACAGTTTTAATATTAATGCATAATAACACTCTTGATAATTTAATGAAATTTTGTTGTGATTTATTTATACTTGTTCAACAAATGTAAAGTTTTTAAGAGCAAACAAGCACGTAATGAAATCAAATAACGCCGTGAATCTTTTCTATGTTAGCACCCAACTAATAAGATTGCATTAAACTAGTCATACTTTCATAAAATATATCAATGTTTATTTTGAAATAATATGTACATTTAAGACAAAAATAATAACAATATATATTTTAATGAACTTTTTGTCCTTGTAATAAATAATTTTTTCCATTTTAATTTATGATTTTTTATTTTATTTTAACAGGTTAGAGTAATTTATTTTAGTTTTATTTAAATCGTTGTTTTTTTAGTTTTTGTCTCTATAATACATATTTATTTACTTAAACCTCTCAAATAGTTGACTTATGTTTCATTAGACGCTGTATGCTCAATAAAATAAAACACCAAGCAACCCAAAATATAAACAAAAGTATATTTGAATCATGTAAACAAAATAAAAAGTGTTAAATTAAAATATAATAATATATTGATCATATTGAAACAAATTTTTGGAATATAAATAAAAAATGACTATATTACGGATATCAATGTTATATTCAAGTATGAATAAAAAATAGTTTACTTAAAATTAATAATTGTACTAAAATTAAATATTGACGTAAAACAATCTAAAACATTTTATACCTTTAATAAATTATTCACTCAATCACAAAAACTTAAACGTTGTGTCTATACCATACATTAATAATTAAGTAACATTTTGTTTTGTTAATTCCTAATATTTTTTTTAATGAAACTGTCAAAATCATCCCAAAGAAGTTTGGAAAAGGAATTTTTCCACGAACAGACTTACAAAACCAAAATAAAACTTTTTATGACGAAAGCAACAACTAAATAAACAAATATACTTATCTGAAAAAGAAAATACTTATTAAAGATCAAAATATATCAATGCATAATAACACTCTTGATAATTTAAAGAAATTTTGTTGTGATTTATTTATGCCAGTTCAATAAATGTAAAGTTTTTAAAAGCAAACTAGCACGTAATGAAATCATTGTAACACCGTGAATCCTTTCTATGTTGGCACCCAACTAGGTTTGAATTAAACTACCCATACTTACATAAAATATATCAGTATTGGTTTTGAAACAATGTGTACATATAAAACAAAAATAAAAAAAAAAAAAAATATGTATTTTAATGTGCTTTTGACCGTTGTAATAAATAACTTTTTCCATTTTAATTTATAGTTTTTTTTCATTTTAACATGTTAGGGTTATTTATTTTAGTTTTATGCATTCCTTGTTTTTTGGTTTTTTTTTCAATAATACATATTTATTTACTTTAATCTCTCAAATATTTGACTTATGTTCCATTAGTAAATGTATGCTAAAATGAGTAAAATAAAAAAAGAAACCAAAATTTAAACAAAAGTATATTAGAGTCACCTAAACAAAATAAAAAGTGTTAAATTGAAATATAATATTATGTCGATCATATTGAAACAAAACTTTGGGACCTAAATAA
>NW_027339932.1:16497-19000 GCF_000331145.2 Cicer arietinum | reverse complement strand
ATAATGGAGACATGGTAGAGAAAAGTGGATTAGACAAGAAGGTACTGAAGTCATGGGTAGGAGAGTGAAGTGTTTGAGAGTAAGAGGGAATGGCTGAGGATGAGATGCCGGATGTTTGAGCAAATATGGTGGAAGGTGTTGGGATATGTTCTAGAGAACGTTCTGGAGGTGGTGGAGAACATTCTAGTGGTGGTGGAAAATGTTCTGGTGTTGGGATTTTTTCTGGGGTTTTCTTAGGATCAGGAGGAGGTGATGAGAATGAAATAGGATTTGTGGTAGGCCATCTTCCTGCTAATCTTTTCCTTTTTAGAGAGGTGGGACAGGATGGAGGAGTGGGTGTTGGAGTAGAGGAAGTTTTACGCATATGAGATAGATTCTTGGTGGAGAATTTGGAGATTTTTATTAGAGATGTTTCAGATGCAAGGGAGACTCCAAAATGCTTGAAGATTTTAGTCAGGACCATGCCATAAGGCACAGTATTCTTTCTGTAATCTTTGTTGGCTGCACAAATCATGTGTTGGAGAATGACATAGGGTAGATTCAATCTCTTGCAGTTTAGAAGATGATGAATGAGCAAGGCATCATTATCAGATACATACTCATGACTTCCACAGTGTGGAATCAGGGTATGTTGGCACATGTTATTGAATACCTTGGAAAGAGGCTTAAGATAGGTGGCCAAATGACGTGTGGAGTCTTCTTCAAACAAATCAGCCAAAACATCTGTCTTTCTAAGACCCAAAGCCGAACACCAGTGGTCACCAAAAACATATGGCCCTTCTGTTGGTAGCTGAAGAATGGTGGCCAAAATATATGGAGTCAATTTGATTTCCACTCCCTTAATTGTTGAGATAATTAGAGATTTGTCAGCAAATGTTTTGGCAATGCAGTAGAATGCGCGGACAACATCTGGAAAATAAGATTCAGAGATAGTTCATTGAGCCCATTTTTTTTTGAAGAGTTTTGTTTTTGCAGGGGAAATTAGAGGAGGAGTAGTCTATTTTGGTTTCTTAGCAGGGGAGATGGTTCAGAATCAGAAGATGTGGAAGTAGAAGAGGACAGAGGAGATGAAGAACGTTTGGTATGTTTTTGTGGAGAAGGTTGTGGATGGGGAGAAGATTCTGGCGGAGGAACAGTCTTAGTAGGAGAACGTTCTTGTGGTGGGGAACATTCTGGAGAATGTTCTGGAGAGGTGGGTTTCTGACTCTTTTTTAGGTTTTGTTTGGGGGCAAATGTTTTTCTTCTATGAGGATTTGGGAGATTTTTACGAGCAAGAAATTGAGCAATGGTCATTGTGATTTTTGTTTTCATGTTTTTAGTTTGTGGTTTTGGTTGAGAGAGGGGTTCTTTTTGATTTGTAGGAGGGGAAACGATGTCATTGATCGATCTCCGTTTTTGATGGGGAGGAGTTGAGTGCGACGGTTCAGAGGAAAAGGCAGATTTTGAGGGTGTCGAAGGTTTAGTGGTTGTTGATGGATGTTGTGGTGGTGGTGTTGTTGCTGTGTGCGTCGTTTTTATTTGTGGTTCAGGTTGTGTTAGTGGTTTTGCTACTGGGGGGCATGAATCAGAAGAGTCATCATTCTCAGAGTCTGAGATGATGAAATAATGTGGTTTAGGGTTCATTGATTTTGAAGTACCAATTCCAGATTGGACTCGCATGGAGCGTCGTGGAGGAGTGATTCTAGTGTGTAGATGAGGAGGCACTTGAGCGAAGTTTGGTGTAGGGCGAGTGTATAATGGTGGAAGAAAAGTAGACAAAGGAATAACGTTGAGGACTTCTTGACTAGTGTTAGAAGAGGGAGAGGTAGAAGAGGTGTGTGGTGGAGTTGGGTGAGGTGGTGGAGAGGGTGAACGCTCTATGGATTGGTATGAAGAAGATGAAGAGGGTGGTGTACAGGGAGAGGCATTTTTGCGTGCTGACTGTTTGGTTCGAGCCATGGTCGTTTTTGAGAAAAAAAATGGTGAAGAAGATGAACAGTGAAAATGGTATGGAGAGAGAGAGAAGGTTAGTCCAGCTTTTGGGGAAAAGAAGGTGATAAGAAAAATTGTTTTCTGACTTGAGAAGATGGAGAGAAAAAGGTGGAATAATGATGAGTATGCTGCCCAATAGTAACAGTTTGTGCCTAGGGAAAGTGGAAAAGCATTTTGGGGGATTGAGGAGTGTATGTGTCAGCACTCCAGCTTCAGACAAAAGGGCACGTGTAATAAATGCCAAGATTTGCCTTTTTGATTTTGAGAGGGAAAAATAGAATGTTGCTTTTTCCAAAACGGAGAATGATGAGTCGCGAAACGGAGACTGATAAACGATCTCCGTTTTCTGCAGAAACAGATTTTAACCAGATTTTTCTGGATTTTTCATGATTTTTGTGGAGAAGGTTGTGGATGGGGAGAAGATTCTGGCGGAGGAACAGTCTTAGTAGGAGAACGTTCTTGTGGTGGGGAACATTCTGGAGAATGTTCTGGAGAGGTGGGTTTCTGACTCTTTTTTAGGTTTTGTTTGGGG
>NW_027339932.1:10823-12022 GCF_000331145.2 Cicer arietinum | reverse complement strand
TTCATTGATTTCGAAGTACCAATTCCAGATTGGACTCGCATGGATCGTCGTGGAGGAGTGATTCTAGTGTGTAGATGAGGAGGCACTTGAGCGAAGTTTGGTGTAGGGCGAGTGTATAATGGTGGAAGAAAAGTAGACAAAGGAATAACGTTGAGGACTTCTTGACTAGTGTTAGAAGAGGGAGAGGTAGAAGAGGTGTGTGGTGGAGTTGGGTGAGGTGGTGGAGAGGGTGAACGCTCTATGGATTGGTATGAAGAAGATGAAGAGGGTGGTGTACAGGGAGAGGCATTTTTGCGTGCTGACTGTTTGGTTCGAGCCATGGTCGTTTTTGAGAAAAAAAATGGTGAAGAAGATGAACAGTGAAAATGGTATGGAGAGAGAGAGAAGGTTAGTCCAGCTTTTGGGGAAAAGAAGGTGATAAGAAAAATTGTTTTCTGACTTGAGAAGATGGAGAGAAAATGGTGGAATAATGATGAGTATGCTGCCCAATAGTAACAGTTTGTGCCTAGGGAAAGTGGAAAAGCATTTTGGGGGATTGAGGAGTGTATGTGTCAGCATTCCAGCTTCAGACAAAAGGGCACGTGTAATAAATGCCAAGATTTGCCTTTTTGATTTTGAGAGGGAAAAATAGAATGTTGCTTTTTCCAAAACGGAGAATGATGAGTCGCGAAACGGAGACTGATAAACGATCTCCGTTTTCTGCAGAAACAGATTTTAACCAGATTTTTCTGGATTTTTCATGATTTTTGTGGAGAAGGTTGTGGATGGGGAGAAGATTCTGGCGGAGGAACAGTCTTAGTAGGAGAACGTTCTTGTGGTGGGGAACATTCTGGAGAATGTTCTGGAGAGGTGGGTTTCTGACTCTTTTTTAGGTTTTGTTTGGGGGTTCTCTGAGGATTTGGGAGATTTTTACGAGCAAGAAATTGAGCAATGGTCATTGTGATTTTTGTTTTCATGTTTTTAGTTTGTGGTTTTGGTTGAGAGAGGGGTTCTTTTTGATTTGTAGGAGGGGAAACGATGTCATTGATCGATCTCCGTTTTTTATGGGGAGGAGTTGAGTGCGACGGTTCAGAGGAAAAGGCAGATTTTGAGGGTGTCGAAGGTTTAGTGGTTGTTGATGGATGTAGTGGTGGTGTTGTTGTTGCTGTGTGCGTCGTTTTTATTTGTGGTTCAGGTTGTGTTAGTGGTTTTGCTACTGG
>NW_027339932.1:0-823 GCF_000331145.2 Cicer arietinum | reverse complement strand
AAAAAAAGGCAGCAAACCTCAAAAATTGGAGGTTAATAGGGCTGCCAAACTACAAAGGCTGGATGGTAATAAAGTTGTCAAACTTGCAGCAACAAAAAATCTGGATCGGGGAAAATCGGTCGTGAGGAATATTTTTCGTCCACATATGCAGATAAATATGCAAACAAAAAAATACAACTCTATAGAGCAATAATAATTGACATAAAATTAAATACGAGGCAAACACAATTTTAACGTGAAAACTTTCTTCAAATTGAGAAAATAACAACAACAAGACATAGTCTAAGAAAAACTTTCACTTTAATAATTAATGGATACATCAAAGTTTTTCTAATAACAAAAGAAACATCAATCAACAATAACAACAACCTTTCACTAAATTGAGTATTCCAAAGTAGAGAAGATAGAAATAACAAACTTAGCGATAGAAATAACATATTAAAATTGTAGATCAAACGGAACAAGTTTGCTACATACTTGTTACCACAATCGGAACCAACTTTTTTTTCCTTCTCTTCTCTTGTTGGTACTATGCTATGTAGCTGCCTTCTCTTTCTTTATGTGCAGCCTTCCCTTTTTTTCTTTCTTAAATAGGAATTCCAAAATCATTTTTATTTTTCTTCACATAAGCCTAGCCCAAATATTCCTTTTTTTTTTCTTTCTTTTATTTAAATAATAATAATAATAATGATAATAACAACAATAATAATAATAATAATAATAATAATAATAACAACAACAATAATAATAATAATAATAATAATAATAATAATAATAAATAATAATAATAATAAACAACAACAACAACAACAACAACAATAAT
>NW_027339931.1:10719-12000 GCF_000331145.2 Cicer arietinum | reverse complement strand
TTTAAAACTTAAATGTTATGTGTTAACTGTTATTTTCGGTTGGTGACCTTTACAATTATTGTGGAAATCTGGGCTTTGCCCTCAGATGAGAGTCAGGACGATCCTACCGGTTTGTACCCTACAAATATGAAGTACAATGCCTAATAAATACAATGGATTACAATTAAATTAATAAGGATCAAAATGACCTAAAATCTTAATCCATTGAAACTAATGCACTTAATAGGCAAACTCTTTTGACAAGGAACCAAATCGATTAGAATAAACCTATGAAAGACAAAAATAACCTAAAATCATAATCCATTGAAACTATTGCACTTATTAGAAAAACCGACTGACAAAGATAAAAAATGGACTAGAATAAACTTTGTAAAAACAAAAATGACCTACAAACTTTATCTGTTAAGAATAATGAATTTTTTTACACGAACTACATTGACCATGAACCTAAATGGACTAGAATAAACCTAGAAATAAAATAAAATGAACAAACTCATTTTTTAATGAGACTTATGCATTTATTAGACGAACTACATTGACTAAGAATAAAAATGGACTAGAATAAACCTATTAATGACCAATTGGACATTAAATCTTAATCCATTAAGCCTTGTGCACTTATTGGATAATTACATTGCTTAAGAACCTAAATGGATAAGGATAAATCTATGAAATACAAAAATGATCTGAAATCTTAATCCATTGATACTTATGCATTTAATGGTCGAGCTACATTGATTAAGAACCCAAATGAGGTAGAATAAATCTTTTCATGACCAAAATAAACTGCAATCTTAATCCATGGAGATTTATGCACTTTTGGAGGATCTGCATAGACTAAGAACTAAAATAGACTGGATTAAACCAAGAAAAGACTAAAATGAACAAAATCTTACTCCATTGAGACTTATGCACTTATTGGACGAACTACAATGCCTAAGAAATATAATGGATTAAAATTAACCTATTAAGGATCAAATGACATAAAATCTTGATCCATTGGAATAATGTACTTAATAGGCGAACCATATTGAAAAAGAATCAACATGGATTAGAATAAACCTCTTAAAGACAAAAATGACTTAAAATCTTAACCATCGAACTACATTGACTAAGAACAAAAATGGACTAGAATAAACCTAGAAAAGAATAAAATGACAATATATATTAATTAAATATGACTTATGCACTTATTGGACGAACTACATAGCCTAAGATCCAAAATCAATTAGAAAAACTAATTAAAGATTAAAAAGATTGAAAGTCTTTATCCATTCAGAC
>NW_027339931.1:0-719 GCF_000331145.2 Cicer arietinum | reverse complement strand
CGTTTTTAATTACTTTTGAAAAAAAAAAATATACCCTCGCTTTGAAAAACGGGGTGTTACATTTACAATGATAATGTTGTTATTTAAATACAATATATATTATATTATATCATTATGAGATGTGTATCAAATACATGACAATATAAAATATTATCATGATGGTTATCATGTGTGTATCAAACACATGAACATGATATGATAATATTTATCCTATCATATCATATATTATCCTATCTTTATTCAGTTTTATATCCTATCATATCTCTTTTATCCGGCACATCAAATAGATCTTAGATGTATACAGAATGTTGAAATTAAAAATAATATAAGATAAATTATAGAATATTTATCTATAAGACTAAGAGTAATTGAAAAGTGATGCTATCTAGGTTCTAGCATTAAGATTTCATAATTAGATGAGATACTGATTAAAAATAGTGGCCGAGGATATTGACCACTATTTAGGGTCGACATAATGGTCCATTCAGCAACTAATACCAAACAAATAATTTAATATTTAATTATAATTAATCCTAATTAATTAACATGTTTTTAATCATTGATTATTGTCAATACATAATTAATTAATTAAATAATTAAACTAGCAAATAGTGGTAATTCCTCAAACATTGTCTTTGGGACTACGTGGTCTACATTGATTTTGTAAAAGTTTTCTCTTAGTGGACTCTTAAGATTGTGGATTGACTGCATTTTGCGTA
>NW_027339930.1:11288-12000 GCF_000331145.2 Cicer arietinum | reverse complement strand
ACTTATTTAACCTTAACCTATATATAAAATGATGGTCAATTAGAGTTCTCGTTATTTTCAAATGAGTAAAATCACTCATTTTAACTTATATCAATTAATTAAATAAATAAATATCAATATAGAAATATAATATATAACTAATATAATTAAATAATGAGATGTATTCACAAAAAATATAGGAATATCATAATCAAATAAAATATATACACGTATGGTTAATGAATTTGGGTATAGAAAGTTGAATATGTCTACTTGTGTATGTAATTTAATTCACGCACTCAGGGCAGTATCTTCTTGAAGGCGGAGGTGGCCGACCTATAATTTTTCTATTATAAATAGATATATAGTTAATAATAATATATAGGCTTAATTTCAGTTTTAGTCTCTTATTTTAGGTGAATCACGAAAGTAGTCTTTCCGTTTTGTTTCTCCCCAGTTTTGGTCCGCAAACAGAATTTTAGTCCAAAACTTGATGAAATTTCATTTTTTTTGCATTTATTTAAGTCACATCATACCTCAAGATCTCATGTGTAACAATTGTACCTGAAATTTATGGTTATAAATGGTATAATACGGCTTTAAAAAATGAAATTTCATCAAGTTTTGGACCAAAATTCTGTTTGGAGGACCAAAACTGGGGAGAAACAAAATGAGAGGACTACTTTCGCAATTCAGCTAAAATAGGAGGACCAAAACTGCAAGTAAACCTAAT
>NW_027339930.1:10396-11278 GCF_000331145.2 Cicer arietinum | reverse complement strand
CTTTGGTGTAGTGGAGGAAATGATGAGATTCCTTCTGCTTTCGGTGCCACGTTTGGATTTTAGTGTGAATGGCAGACAAGTGCCCGAATCTTTTGCTTTTGCTTTTCAGAAATAATCGTCTTTTCTGATAATACAAATTTCTTTTTAGCGAAGTCTAATTTTGGGCTTGACCCAATACATTTCATGATAGACCTTTTTTTTTATATGGGCCAAGAGTATTGGGCCGTCATATTCATTTTATTGGTAACAAGATGCCGAAACAGTCGTCTTCATTTTCATTTTCCATTTTGATAGAGTCTTCTGAAGCGTTGTCTGAGGAATGTTTGGATGATTGGGCCTTACTTTTGAGAAGTTGGGCCATGATTTCAAAGTATTCCTCCTCGGATTTTGCTGCTGCTAGTTGAGTTTGTGCAAATGACTTTTGGGCCAAGAATTTAGTTGCCATTGGGTCTGGTTTCTTCATTCCTTGCATATGGAGCCATGTCGACACAGCTTGTTTTTTGATGCTTGGTGGAATAGAGAATTTTGTCCACCATCTGACTTTGAATCTTCTTACGAGGATTGTTTGTGTTTCCTTTTGATTGATGTCAAAATACCAGGCTAATACCCATGGTAGAAAGAATTTTGTAGAGAATATCATTAGGGGGTGAAAAATGCGTTCCCTTTCTGTTGGTTTGTAATGGGTTTTGTATAATTGGAAGCTTTCTTGGACTTCCGTTTTTAAGATATCTGGAATGGAGCCGAAAAATTTCCACCAATGAGGAAACCACTGTGGAATTTTTGAAAGTTCCATGGTTAGGTTAAAGAAAAATAGCCAAGTATTGTTGAGACAAACTCTCTATTTTAAAGTTTTGATGAAAATAAACAAAGGTTAATTAAGAA
>NW_027339930.1:0-396 GCF_000331145.2 Cicer arietinum | reverse complement strand
CAGCACGATCCAAGCCCAACTCATCCTGAGCTCTTTGTACAGTCCCCATAGCAGGATGATATCTAGCCGCTGTACAACTGCGTGATTGCCGGCGCGAGGTACTAACATACGTGTTAGTACGTACATGAGCATGCGGTGATGAACCTTCATTTGACCTGTTGGAAGGGATACCTTCTCAACAAATCCTTCGATCATCAGTTCCTGTGTGGCCGCATGCTTGTCCACTGATGATTCCCATCCTTCATCATCAGAGGCATCTTCTGCTTTTCCATCAATGGTTTGACCATAGAATGGTAAACCAGTCAGCTTAGAGAATTCGTCAAACGTCATTGAAATTCTCTTGCCCTTGACTTCAGCAGTGAACCCAGTTTTGGTTATCTTGAAAGTGGAGTAAAA
>NW_027339929.1:0-2382 GCF_000331145.2 Cicer arietinum | reverse complement strand
CAACAAATATCAAGTATGCACACGCCAAATACGACGAACACAAATCAACGCAACATAACACCCAAATACATCAGACTTCATTTACTCATAATCATACACAATGACTTCAAATTCATTTACCACGAAACATTCATCAATATAAACAAAATCTAACTCTAAGGTTTTACCCGTAACGCATTAGATTCGTTTTCCCCCAAATCAATACTCAAACCCTAACAAGATCATTTCCACACAATCACAGATAAGTCCCTAAATGCAAACTAAAAGTTTGGAAGGAGCCCTTACCTTAACGTTAGCTTCAACGTGGTTTTCCGGTACCGCGAGTAAAGCCGGTAAAATCTTTGCTCGCAACGTCGCCTCCAAATTGGTCCCCTAGCATCGTGGCATGGTGGTGAGCAATTTTCCCTTCTAACTCTTCGCGAAATGAAGCTTGGATCTAGAAGAAACGGAGGGGTTTGTGTTTGGATCTCAAATACCGTTTTTCTTCGTTTTCGAATCAAAGAGGAAGAGTGGAGTTGTGAAACCCTTGTTCTAACTCTCACCCAACCCTAGGTTACTAGTTTTGAAGAAAAGAAAGCGGCGAAAATGAAAACGGGAGAAGGAGGAAAAGTGGGTCACGGTTGATCAGAGGAAGAAGATGGAAAATTCGAATTTTCCTTCCTTTCTTTTTCTTTCCTTTGTTTTTCCTTTCTTCCTTTTTCCTTCTTTCCTTTTATACTATTTTCTTTTCCTTTTCCTTCCTTCTAGTTTTCCTTTCTTTTTCCCTCCAAGCAAACATATATATATAATAAATATAACTTAACAAATATCTCAAAATATCTAGATATTTGTTAAATTACCCGTGATGTTCAGAGGAAGGAGATGGAAATTTGGAAATTTCCTTCCTTTCTTTTTCTTTCCTTTGTTTTTCCTTTCTTCCTTTTTCCTTCCTTCCTTTATATACTATTTTCTTTTCCTTTTCCTTCCTTCTAGTTTTCCTTTCTTTTTCCCTCCAAACAAACATATATAAATATAATAAATATAACTTAACAAATATCTCAAAATCTAGATATTTATTAAATTACCGTTTCACCCGAAACGCCTTAAATTAACCGTAAAGTATTTTCCGCAGTTAAATTCAATTTATTTATCGACGAGAAATTCTAATTGGCATCGAAATATCTTTTTGATTATAAAACTCCAAAATATTATTAACTTTGGCTTAAAAGCCTCCGAGCCAAAATCCAAAATACACCAAAAATACATAAATGGTACTTTAAAATTATGGGTCTTACATTACTCCCCCCCTAAAATTAGTTTCGTCCTCGAAACTATGCATCGATAAATAACTCTGGGTGTTGTTCCCTCATCTTGCTCTCCAGTTCCCAAGTCGCATCTCCAGTAATTGGGTTCCAGATCACCTTGACCAACGAAACATCCTTGGTCCTCAACCGCTTAATCTTCCTGTCATCAATTCTCACGGGTGGTACTTCGAACGACAGGTTATCCTTTAGCTGGATTGTGTCTGGTTCGATCACGTGAGATGGATCTGCGAGATATTTCCTCAACTGTGACACATGAAACACGTCATGAATATTGGACAGTATCGGAGGTAATGCAATCCGATAAGCAACCGGCCCAATTCGTGCAGAAATCTGATATGGTCCAATGAATTTCGGAGTCAACTTCTTCGATTTCAAGGCTCTACCTACTCCAGTAGTAGGTGTGACTCGTAGAAATACATGGTCACCCTGTTCGAATTCTAAAAGTCTGTGACGCTTGTCCGCGTAACTCTTCTGACGATCTTGTGAAGTCTTCATTTTCTCCTTGATCTTCCTTACCTTAGCTGTGGTCTGTTGCACCATCTCTGGTCCGACAATCATATTTTCACCGTCCTTATACCAACACAAGGGCGTTTGACACTTGCGCCCATATAAGGCCTCATATGGAGCCATTCCAATACTTGCGTGGAAGCTATTGTTGTAGGTGAACTCAATCAACGGAAGCACATCGTCCCAACTTCCTCTATCATCTAATACACATGCTCTCAACAGATCTTCCAAGGACTGATTCGTCCTTTCAGTCTGTCCGTCCGTTTGTGGATGGTAAGCTGAACTCAATCGTAGTTTCGTTCCCAATGCTTCGTGCAATGCTCCCCAAAAATGTGATGTGAACTTCGGATCACGGTCTGATACAATACTCGATGGTACCCCGTGTAACCTCACAATTTCAGCAATGTAGATCTCTGTTAGCTGATCTACCTTATAGGTGGTCCTTACCGGCAAAAAGTCAGCAGATTTAGTCAGTCGCTCCACTATCACCCATATAGAATCATTCTTCTTCCTTTTCTTTGGCAATCCGGTTATAAAATCCATGGAAATGCTGTCCCACTTCCATTCAGGT
>NW_027339928.1:41824-45000 GCF_000331145.2 Cicer arietinum | reverse complement strand
GGATCTTCTGATTTTTCATCAGTGCGAACATGATCCACTGTAACAACTTTTTTTAGAGTAACCCTCTATCAGTGTTGTACTTACGACATATCTCTCATCTTTTACCATTGTAATATCATGTCTCAATTTTTGCAACAGACGTGGTGTTGTTGTAGTAGATCAACACAATTTGCATCAATTTTGACACAAAGTGAACTCAACCAGTAAGTATGTCAACCAGCTTGATTCTTCACTAGTGATTGTTAGTGCTATAATTTCATACTCCATCGTGGACTGAACCAATATCGTATGTTTCTTCAATTTTCAAGATACAACTCATCCAACTATTATAAATATATAGCCATATATTGCTTTAGAATCATCTGATAAAGTGTTCTAATAAACATCACTATAATTTAGGATTCATAGTCCTTTTAAAGTATCTCATGACTCTTTCAATAGTGTTTCAATGCTCTTTACTACGTCTAGTATAATGAGTGACATACTTGAGGCTGTCAATGATACTTGCATATTCAGTTTGTCTAACACCTTCAATAATGTTTTTGAAAAGTTTTACACTTGAAACATTGGTTGTGCAAGCGAGTTTACAATCGAAGTAATTGTATTTCTTTAAGATCATTTCAACATAGTGAGACTAAACCAAAGAAATTATCTTTTCTAATCTAGTAATCTTGAGTTCAAGGATTAGATTTTCTTCTCCGAGGTTTTTCATATCAATTTTACCCAACAATTAGTTTATGGTATTTACAGCATGAATGATCAAATCAAATATGAGTAAGTCGTCTACATAGAATCATATTAGTGCAAATTCCATTTTCAAATTTATAATGAATACATGTGTCACTTGCATTCACTTCAAATACATTCGATGTAATCAAGTTATCTAACTTACATACCTTGTTTTCTTGTCCATGAATAGCAATACGTTTAGGTTGCTTCATATAGATTTCTTCTTCCATGTCACCATTTAAAAGAGCAATTTTGACATCGATTTGGGATATCACCAAGTTATATGAATAGCAACAACTAAAATTAGTACCCATAATGGATGTAATTCTAGTGATCAATGAAAAAATATATAAAAAAATCTACATTTTCTCTTTGTATAAAATATTTGGATACAAGGCGAGTCTTGTATTTATACACAATTCCATCAGGTTTTAATTTCTTTTTCAAAATACATTTACAACCTTTTTGTTTGCAGCTAGGAGACAAGTCTACTAAACATCAGATCCTATTAAACGATAAAAAAAATTGAAATTTTTTAGGATAAAGTATAGATCAGATAATCGAATCCATAATCTTTAGCAACTCTTACTATTTTACTTCTTTAAGATTGTGTTTTGCCTTGTTCGTTACTTTCAACGTTATCAAGAAAACATGAAAGATAATATGTTTTCATAAAAGTCAATATTATTTAATTTTATAATATTTTAGAATTTAAGTCATAAAATATGTATGCTTTGAGGGAATTGGGTGTGGATATATGAGAGTTTGTTTGAGGGAGATTTTGTTTTGGTGTGAAACATGATTTTATGATTTTGTGTCGAACAAAGAACAACAAAAAGACAAGTGTAAAAGAAAATTGATTTATTGGAAAATGTTAAACTAGGAGCATGTTTAATTTAGTTTTTAAAAATTTAAAAAGGAAAAGAAACTGTTTGAGAAACTTCTTTTTAAAATAATTTTTTTATTTATAATTTTTGAATTTCAAAGACCAAAAGTGTTTATAGATGTTTTGGTTTTCAGTTTTTTATTTCTAAAAAGAGTTCAAAATAAACAAATACGGAAAATACCTATTTTATTAATGGCAATATAGTAAATATTTGATAGGATTGTTCTTTCATTTGTTTGACTGGATTAAATTAATTTTTATTTGATAAAAAATGTTATAATTTAACCCAAAAAAATATTTAAAAAATTTTACTATTAAAAATATATTCGACCATATATGGAACTAATGAAAAACATTATTTAAATATTTTACAAATTATCGAGTATAACTTTTTTTTTAGTGATTTTAAAATATTTAAAGTTTAGGTCACATAAAAACTTGACCTAATAGCATCCCCTCTTCTAGCAAACTCTTTATAAATGAGTAGTTACCTCAACAAAAAAGCTTATGTGTACGCCTTAGAGAGTTCTCTTGTGTTTTTATGTTTCACCTCATTTTTTCTAATTAGTTTCTAAATAGTTTTTTTTCCTCTTTTAATCCCTCTAATCCCTAATTTTTTTAATGACTTTCTCCAACAATTTCTTCTTCCCTCTTGTGTACGTCCCAGTCATTTGCCATCCTCGCAAAATCATCTTCTTCTTCGAAATTGCCGACTCTACTCCATAGGTACACTGAAAGAGGTATAGGTTGGTTCGTTTAAACAAAAAAAAATTTCTCTTTGTCTATTTCTAATTTTAGTGCCATGTTCACCTCATTTTTTTCTACTTAGTTTCTAAATAATTTTTTCCTCTTTTAATTCCTCTAATCCCTAATTTTTTTAATGACTTCCCAGTCATTCGCCATCCTCGCAAAATCATCTTCTTCTTCGAAATTGCCGACTCTACTCCAAAGATACACTAAAAGAGGTATAGGTTGGTTCGTTGCAACAAAAAAAATTCTTCTCTTTGTCTATTTTTAATTTTGGTGTCATGTTCACTTCATTTTTTTCTACTTAATTTCTAAATAATTTTTTCCTCTTTTAATTCCTCTAATCCCTAATTTTTTTTATGACTTCCCAGTCATTCGCCATCCTCGCAAAATCATCTTATTCTTCGAAATTGCCGACTCTACTCCAAAGATACACTGAAAGAGGTATAGGTTGGTTCGTTGCAAAAAAAAAATTATTCTCTTTCTCTTTTTCTAATTTTGCTGTCATAAATTCAATTATATTCTATACAATCTTTGAAATCAATTTGGCTCATAGTGACTTAATGCTATGTATAGTTTCTTACATGAAATTATTTCACTGCGACTATTGAGGAAATCCAAGTTGGGATGGGACCAGACGGCAAATTTCGCTATCCATCATACCTATAGCAAAATGGTACATGAAATATTCAAGGAATTAGTGTTTTTCAATGTTATGACAAGGTATATTTATACATCAATATTTTTTCCATCTCTCTTCTAAACTCTTTTCCTTCTTTAGTTGTTTTTAAGTGTCACTTTGCTTTGTGTGTCT
>NW_027339928.1:41065-41479 GCF_000331145.2 Cicer arietinum | reverse complement strand
ATTGAATTGAATTGAGTAAATTAGATCATTTTAAATTTCAGAACACAAATCTGAATGTATTGTAGAAATTTTTCAAATGTTAAATCGATCTTTGTGGTAATTGTGAATTTTTTTATTTTAAATCGGATTTATTAGAATTTTAATTTACAAACATTCAAACTATTATTAATATTGGCAAATGAATCATAATCATTAACATTTTGGTTACAAACTATTAACTGTCAAACAATTATAAGTATACAAATAATTACAAATAAATTACTTTAATTTCATCTATTATATATATTTAAATATTTTTATTTGTATTTTTACTTTGAATATTGGTAAATATATAAATATTTAGAAATGATAGACAAAGTCATGTTTCTTTTAATTTTAGTCAGTTTTATTTTACTGAAACTAATTAAATTTAAT
>NW_027339928.1:23385-31065 GCF_000331145.2 Cicer arietinum | reverse complement strand
GGTCCACCAAGCCTAGCTTCACTTGCAAGATGCACTAAGAGATGCTACATGGAATCAAAAAACTCAGGAGGGAATACTTTCTCAAACTTACATAGAATCATCGGAATGTCATTTTCCATTTTGATGGGATCTTTATCAATGAGTGTTGAAGAACACAAATTCTTGAAATATTGACTCACTTCAATAAGTGGGTTCAATACATGTGTCGGTAAAGCACTAAAGGCAATAGGAAGTAAAGGCTCTAAAAATATATGACATTCATGAATTTTCATCGCATGCATCCTCCCACTTTCCACATCAGTATATCTTTCCAAATTAGAACAATAATCGTCAGGCGTCTTCAACTCTTTGATCCAACGATAAACAGATTTGGCTTCATCAGTAGATAAAGTGTAACTCGCACGAAGCTTTAGGGTCTTTCCGTTTTGTTCCACCAACAACAAATTTGGTCGTCTGCAATATATACATATGTCTTTTCTAGCTTTGTCATTATATTTTATTTTCCCTTTCACATTCATCACAGTATTAAATATGTTGTCAAAGAAATTTTTCTCGATATGCATAACATCGAGATTATGTCTCAAAAGATTGTCTTTCCAATACGGTAGATCCCAAAAAATACATCTTTTTGTCCAATTGTGCCATTGTCCATAACCTTGTGGTTTACAAGCCACATCATTAACAACATGTAATTTTGCCATATCTTTTACTTTATTCCAAACTTGTTGTGATGTCAATTTAAGCGGGGGTCGTAGACTTTCTGCATAGCCCTTCATAAATGCAGCTTTGTTCCTTCTAAATGCATGATCAACAGGTAAAAACCTACGATGCGAGTCAAACCACGATGCCTTCCCGCCAAATTTTAAAGTAAATGCTTTTGTATCTTCCATACAAATAGGACAAGCTAATTTACCATGGGTGCCCCATCCTGACAACATCCCATAAGCGGGGAAATCATTAATGGTCCACATCAATGCAACTCTCATCATAAAATTTTCTCTCCGAGCAATATCATATGTCAAGACACCACTTCACAACCTCTTCAAATCGTCAATCAAAGGTTGCAAAAAAATATCCATACCAGTTGTAGGATTAGAAGGACCTGGTATCACAGCAGCTAAGAACATGTAAGGTTTAGACATACACATATCAGGAGGAAGATTGTAAGGAGTAACAATAATCGGCGGCTAAATTACATATGTGGTCCTTTAACTTAATTTCAGGTAACGTTTTAGTCCTTTATCTTTTTTTTTTCCCGACTTGGTCCTTTATTTTAATTTTAAGTGACAATTTGATATTTTATGTTTTAAAATTTCAACAATGTTATCCTTTTTAATACAAAAATTCAAAAAAAAATTCAATCAAAACTCATAAAATTAATTATATTCTTCAATATAATACAAATTTCATCAAATTCGTAACGCAAATCTTTAAATAAACTCATATTTTCATACTTTATTTGATATTGTTAGGAATAAAGGACTAAATCGGGAAAAAAAAGATAAAGGACTAAAACGTTACTTGAAATTAAGTTAAGGGACCACAGATGTAATTTAGCCATAATCGGCTAACAAGAATAAGGAGTAGACGATGCTTGTATGTAAGGCGTAAATCCATCTGAGGATAATCCAAGTCTTACATTGTGTGGATCTGACGCAAAATCAGGATGCATTTGATCAAAGTGTTTCCATGTCTGACCATCAGACGGATGTCGCAAGTCACCTGAATTTCTTCTATTCTCATAATGTCACGTCATCTTTCCTACAGTTTGTACTGATGCAAACATTCTTTGCAATCTTGATACAATAGATAGGTAAAACATTGCTTTCCTTGGAATTGATTTTCCCCTACTTACCCTAGAGTTATTCCTTTGGTGATACCTTGGTTGTTGACAAAACTTACATTCAACTAAGTTAGCATCATTCATACCAAATTCATTGTCATAATACAACATGCAACCTTTAACAGACCAATCAATCCTCTTGACACCTAATCCTAACTTTGACACTAACCGTTTAGCATCGTAATAACTTTGCGGCAAACCATCTCTAACAGGTGTTGCGTTTAGCATCATTTTAGTCACCAAATCCAAAGCTAAATCAGGAACATGAAATTGAGACTTTAGACCTAATAGTCTAATACACATTGATAACTTTGAGTTTGGAGATCCTTCAAACAACGGTTTATTTGTCTCTTTCAAAAGACCATAAAATCTATGAGCTTCTTCATTCGGAAGTCCATCGCTATCGTCATATTGATCTTCATTGAATGACAAATTAACCCCAACAGCATCCGAAATTATATCATTCATCACCCCCAAAGTGTTGATAGTTATAATAATCTATACCTAACATGTCAGTACTACTTGAAGGACCTATGTTATTCTCCAAACATGTACTAGTATTAGGCGCCGGCGGAGACTCTTCCCCATGATTAGTCCAAATCTAGTAGTTAGGCATAAATCCATTTGCATATAAATGCACTCTTATTTCATCTTCACTTTTAAACCGTCTACATCGACATAAACAATATGGACATCTCATTCCCCTTTGATCTTCGACAATTTTCTGCACTCTCGCAAAATTGATTGGGAAGAGTTAACCGTTAGATGAAGTCGCTCATACGAAAGATTTCATCCTTAGGAGGTGAGGGCTATCAACGAGATGTAAACTCCCTAATTGATGTGTTATTATGCATTTTGAGATTGAGAATAGAACGTTATCAGTTAGATGGAGCCGCCCCTTAGATAAAGATCATCCTTAGGAGGAAAGGGCTAATAATGAGATGTAGTTGACAGTTGGTTCCAAAAAAATTAGGTTTTTACTTGTTTAATTTTTTATGATATTTTTGGCGTTGCTCATTTTGATTTCACTTCTGTATGAACTCCATTTTAGATATTTCTTCCTAAACGGCTAAATTATAAGTTTAATAATTTTATTATGTGTATATTTTACTTGAGAATTATCTATATTTTAAATAGCATTGTTTAACATAATTCCCACAAGATTGTAAAATAATTATTCGTGCCTTTTTGTGTTTCCCTTCTACTTGGTGGTGGTTGTTGTCTCCTCACTAAGTCTTTTTGACTTACCCCTTCATATTGTGACTGAGTTAACAGTTTGAAACATAATTTTATGAAGTTGGAAACGTTGAAGATACAGAGAATACTGAGTTAACAGTTTGAAACATAATTTTATTTAGAAATATTTAATTGTCTAATTGTTAAGTTGTTGATTGGTTTGTCATGTTAGGAGTATAGCTTGTGCGACGATCACAACGTATAATTTTTGGGTCGTGAAAATAGAAATCCGATATCATCTCTAATTGGAGCACATGAGAGTTTTTATATTTTATAGATAAGTTGGGAAATGGGAGTTAATATCTAGTATAGTATATTAACAGATTGCTGGTATCTTGAGGTAAATTGTTAATTAAAAAGTCGTTAACTCAAGATTTTAGTAAATTTTCAAGTAATAATCGGTGAAGTCATGATGCATTTCCTAAAACATGAATAAGTTAATTTTAAATGAAGTTTTGGAGTACTCAGTGTCAATCTGCAAGCATACATATTCGGAATGTACATAAATTTATTTATTTTTGTACTAAATACAAATTTCTAAGACTTAAAAGAAAAATATCAAAGCCTTGGAGCATGAATCACTCTCCACCTCTCACTCATAAACAAACAAACAAATAAATAAACTAAAGAAACTTATGTAAAGATATCAAAGAAGATTTCATTTCAGTTAGTTGAAGTTGCTTGCTCAGCATGACTTTCTTTGTTGTAGTTCTTCCCATAAGCTCTCTCCTTCCATAGAGTTGTAACTTCTTCAAACGTCAAACCTTTAGTCTCTGGCATGTAGAAGATCACAAAACCAATAGCAACAACAGACACAACCAAGATAACCATGAAACTCTGACCAAGTCCAATAGCATCAACAACAGAAAGGAAGCTAGTAGACATTATGACACTGCAAATCCAATTAACAGTGGCAGACATTCCACCACACATACCTCTATACTCTTCAGGATAAATCTCAGAGTTAACAGTCCAAGGTATCGGACCCATTCCAGGTGCAAAGAAAGCAATATACAAGGCCAATCCGAAAACAGCAAGCCAACCAAACAAGTGATTTGTGTTACCCTGTCCAATAATATAACATGCTGCAGACAGAAGTGTCAATGCTCCAACGACACCTGATAAACTAGCAAGAGCAAGCTTTTTCCTCCCCAAATGATCGACAAGGTAAATACCAAGAACCGTTCCTGCAGCATTCATACCAGAGACAAAAAGTGAAAGAAAGAGAGCCGCTTGATTGGATTTGAATCCAGCCATCTGAATGATTGTAGGACTGTAATACATCACAATGCTGATACCAGCAAACTGTTGAAATGCTTGAAGTCCAGCACCACAAATGAATGCCAGTCTGATTTCTTTAAACTTGAAAACATCAGTGTATTGAACTTTCACTTGTCTCTTGCTTTCTTTCTCCAAGTTATCTTCCAAAATTTGGATCTCGTCTTCCAATCTAGGCGATGAGTATATCTTAGAAAGTACAAGAGTGGCTTCTTCTTTCCTATTCTTCATGTAAAGCCATCTAGGGGATTCAGGGAGAAAAGACATGAGAAGAAGTTGAACAACAGCAGGGGTACCAGCAAGAGCAAGCATCCATCGCCATGTCCCAGGAACTCTTGTCAAACCATAATTGACAACAAAAGAAAGAAACTGTCCACCAGTAACCATAAGTGTATTAGCACTAACTAATCCACCTCTAATTTCAGTTGGAGATGCTTCAGCTATATAAACAGGTGCAGTAACAGATGCCATACCCACACCCAAACCAACAAGTAACCGACCCGCTATTATTACATATGGATTTGGGGCTGCTGCCATTATAAGTGATCCAACTATGAAGTTTATGTCTGCAATAATAGTTGCTGTTTTACGCCCCCAAGCATCGTTAATCACACCCCCCATGGCAGCACCGAATATTGCCCCCAACAACGCCATCCCAACAATTAACTCTTGAATAAAGCTACTATTCCTCACCATCTCAAAATCCTCTTTTATATACAAAAGTGCACCAGATATCACACCTGCATTAATTATATATGAATTGAATCTCAGTGTACTAGTAGTCCAAATTTTAAACTTACTTTGAGACCCAGTTACATACCTGTATCGTAGCCAAATAGAAGACCACCAATTCCGGCGGCAAATGTGGTTCCAAGAATGTAAGGGTTTTGGAACATGGAAATTTTGCGATCAGGATGCATCTCGAGGTAACCGGAGCTTCCTGCTTGCATGGTAATTGGCATTCCCACCACCATTGTGGCTGTTTGAATTGAAGATGAAATAATAAGGAAAGATTATAACGAATGAAGGAGTTGTTGTTGGATTTGAAAGGGAGAAGGTGTTATATATATATACATATATATATATATAGAAGAGCTAAATATAGGGATCTAGATAGTTCTAGTTCTGATATTTTCTTAACCATAATAGCGATACGAGGCTTCAAATCTCACAAAAGGAAACAAAAAGGCGGCATTGTTAATAGTTAGTTGTTAGTTGTTAGTTGTTATATCTCTCCCGCCAAGTATCGCAACATTGCTTTCCTTCCTATTTTTGACTTAACTTCCTCAATATCTCCTCCTTTCTAGGCTCATGTGCTTCAAAAACTTTGTTTTTATATAATTTAACGATTTCAGATATTTATTTTCGTAACTAACTAACTAACTACTTATCATCTCAAATATAACATCTTTACAAACTTTTATCGTCTTAGCTACTAATGATATGTATATATATCTTTCAAACTTTATAATATCTTTTTTCATTCGTATACGAAATTATAATATATTTTTAAAGATGGATCATATGAAAAGATGCTGAAAGCAATTTATTTATTATAGTGATAAAGATAAAAATTAATATTAAAGTTAAAATCGAGAAAATGCTAATATCAAAATTAAGATTCAGATTATAATGCGAATTTATTTATTTATTTATTTATTTTTATTTTTATTTTTATTTTTATTTTTTATTTTTATTTACTTTTTTATGGTGAATGTTTATTCAGTTGGTAAGGAGTTGGTCTGATTCCGGTAAGCACTAAGTTCAACTTTTTTATAACATTTTTATAGTGTATAATATTACATAAAACTTCATGTCGAATACATTTAGACATTAAGAAGAATAATTTTTAACTAGCAAATAATAGAATGGCCAGGCATTCACTATGAGATTTTGGTAAGAACTTTTATGAGCCTTACTACAATGGCAATGGTATACATATAATGGAGCCTAGAAAGTTGTGACTCTTCTCTTTATCTTAGATCTAACTACGTTATGCACTAACATCTTCAATATACCCATGGTGAATTTTGATGTGTTCATAATTGTAAGACCAATAATTTTAAAGTACACTTTATGTATTTTTATGTATTTTAGATGTTGGGCTCGGAGGTTTTTTAGCCAAAGTTAAAAAATATTTTGGAGTTTATATGATCAAAAAGATATTTTGACGCCGTTTAGAATTATTCGTCGATAAATAAATTAAATTAAGTGCGGTGAATCCTTTACGGAGAATTTAATGCGTTACGGGTGAAATGGTAATTTAACAAATATCTAGATATTTTGAGATATTTGTTAAGTTATATTTATTATATATATATATGTGTGTTTGTTTGGAGGGAAAAAGAAAGGAAAACTAGAAGGAAGGAAAAGGAAAAGAAAAGAGTATATAAAGGAAAGAAGGAAAAAGGAAGAAAGGAAAAACAAAGGAAAGAAAAAGAAAGGAAGGAAAAGCTGAAATTTTCCATCTTCTTCCTCTGATCAACCGTGACCCCCCTTTTCCCTTCTCCTCCATTTTTCGTTTTCTTCGCTTCCTTTTCTTCAAGAATAGTAACCCAAGGTTGGGTGAGCGTTAGAACAAGGATTTCTCAACTTCACTCTTCCTTTTTGATTCGAAAACGAAGAAAAACGGTATTAGAGATCCAAACACAAACCCCTCCGTTTCTTCTAGATCTAAGCTTCGTTCCGCGAAGAGTTAGAAGGGAAAGTTGCTCACTACCACGCCACGGTGCTAGGAGACCAACTTGGAGGCGACGTTGCGAGCGAAGATTTTTACCGGTTTTACTCGCGGTACCGGAAACTCACGTTAAAGCTAACGTTAAGGTAAGGGCTCCTTCCAAACTTCTAGTTTGCATTAGGGACTTATCTGTGGTTGTGTGGGAGGGAATTCGTTAGGGTTAAATGTATTGATTTGGGATAAACTGAATCTAAGGCGTTATGGATAAAACCTTAGAGTTAGGTTTTGGTTATATTGATGAATGTTTTGTGAAAAATGAATTTAAACTCTTTTATGTATGAGTTTGAGTAAATGTAATCTGATGTATTTGAGTGTTGTTATGTTGTTTTGTGTTCGTCGTATCTGACGTGTTTGGAGTGATACTGATGAAATTTGATTTGTATGGTTGGATTTCGTGGATAAATGAATGGATGTGCTTTGGTGTTTATGTGTGGATTGTATTTGATAATATGTTGAGTTTGTTTTCTGTGGAAATTGAAAACCATTAGAGTTAAACGAGTATTAAAAATGGGGAATCTTTTAATATCTCGGCTTACTTAATGTGTGTTTGTGAAAATCGTTTAAGTTAACTGGATATTAAGAATGG
>NW_027339928.1:19524-22393 GCF_000331145.2 Cicer arietinum | reverse complement strand
ATTTCATTTCAGTTAGTTGAAGTTGCTTGCTCAGCATGACTTTCTTTGTTGTAGTTCTTCCCATAAGCTCTCTCCTTCCATAGAGTTGTAACTTCTTCAAACGTCAAACCTTTAGTCTCTGGCATGTAGAAGATCACAAAACCAATAGCAACAACAGACACAACCAAGATAACCATGAAACTCTGACCAAGTCCAATAGCATCAACAACAGAAAGGAAGCTAGTAGACATTATGACACTGCAAATCCAATTAACAGTGGCAGACATTCCACCACACATACCTCTATACTCTTCAGGATAAATCTCAGAGTTAACAGTCCAAGGTATCGGACCCATTCCAGGTGCAAAGAAAGCAATATACAAGGCCAATCCGAAAACAGCAAGCCAACCAAACAAGTGATTTGTGTTACCCTGTCCAATAATATAACATGCTGCAGACAGAAGTGTCAATGCTCCAACGACACCTGATAAACTAGCAAGAGCAAGCTTTTTCCTCCCCAAATGATCGACAAGGTAAATACCAAGAACCGTTCCTGCAGCATTCATACCAGAGACAAAAAGTGAAAGAAAGAGAGCCGCTTGATTGGATTTGAATCCAGCCATCTGAATGATTGTAGGACTGTAATACATCACAATGCTGATACCAGCAAACTGTTGAAATGCTTGAAGTCCAGCACCACAAATGAATGCCAGTCTGATTTCTTTAAACTTGAAAACATCAGTGTATTGAACTTTCACTTGTCTCTTGCTTTCTTTCTCCAAGTTATCTTCCAAAATTTGGATCTCGTCTTCCAATCTAGGCGATGAGTATATCTTAGAAAGTACAAGAGTGGCTTCTTCTTTCCTATTCTTCATGTAAAGCCATCTAGGGGATTCAGGGAGAAAAGACATGAGAAGAAGTTGAACAACAGCAGGGGTACCAGCAAGAGCAAGCATCCATCGCCATGTCCCAGGAACTCTTGTCAAACCATAATTGACAACAAAAGAAAGAAACTGTCCACCAGTAACCATAAGTGTATTAGCACTAACTAATCCACCTCTAATTTCAGTTGGAGATGCTTCAGCTATATAAACAGGTGCAGTAACAGATGCCATACCCACACCCAAACCAACAAGTAACCGACCCGCTATTATTACATATGGATTTGGGGCTGCTGCCATTATAAGTGATCCAACTATGAAGTTTATGTCTGCAATAATAGTTGCTGTTTTACGCCCCCAAGCATCGTTAATCACACCCCCCATGGCAGCACCGAATATTGCCCCCAACAACGCCATCCCAACAATTAACTCTTGAATAAAGCTACTATTCCTCACCATCTCAAAATCCTCTTTTATATACAAAAGTGCACCAGATATCACACCTGCATTAATTATATATGAATTGAATCTCAGTGTACTAGTAGTCCAAATTTTAAACTTACTTTGAGACCCAGTTACATACCTGTATCGTAGCCAAATAGAAGACCACCAATTCCGGCGGCAAATGTGGTTCCAAGAATGTAAGGGTTTTGGAACATGGAAATTTTGCGATCAGGATGCATCTCGAGGTAACCGGAGCTTCCTGCTTGCATGGTAATTGGCATTCCCACCACCATTGTGGCTGTTTGAATTGAAGATGAAATAATAAGGAAAGATTATAACGAATGAAGGAGTTGTTGTTGGATTTGAAAGGGAGAAGGTGTTATATATATATACATATATATATATATAGAAGAGCTAAATATAGGGATCTAGATAGTTCTAGTTCTGATATTTTCTTAACCATAATAGCGATACGAGGCTTCAAATCTCACAAAAGGAAAGAAAAAGGCGGCATTGTTAATAGTTAGTTGTTAGTTGTTATATCTCTCCCGCCAAGTATCGCAACATTGCTTTCCTTCCTATTTTTGACTTAACTTCCTCAATATCTCCTCCTTTCTAGGCTCATGTGCTTCAAAAACTTTGTTTTTATATAATTTAACGATTTCAGATATTTATTTTCGTAACTAACTAACTAACTACTTATCATCTCAAATATAACATCTTTACAAACTTTTATCGTCTTAGCTACTAATGATATGTATATATATCTTTCAAACTTTATAATATCTTTTTTCATTCGTATACGAAATTATAATATATTTTTAAAGATGGATCATATGAAAAGATGCTGAAAGCAATTTATTTATTATAGTGATAAAGATAAAAATTAATATTAAAATTAAAATCGAGAAAATGTTAATATAAAAATTAAGAGATTCAGATTAATGCGAGTTTATTTATTTATTTTTTTATTTATTTTTTTATTTTAATTTTTATTTTTAATTTTTATTTTTATAACTTTTTTATGGTGAATGTTTATTCAGTTGGTCTGATTCCCGTAAGCACTAAGTTCAACTTTTTTATAGTGTATAATATTACATAAAACTTCATGTCGAATACATTTAGACATTAAGAAGAATAATTTTTAACTAGCAAATAATAGAATGGCCAGGCATTCACTATGAGATTTTGGTAAGAACTTTTATGAGCCTTACTACAATGGCAATGGTATACATATAATGGAGCCTAGAAAGTTGTGACTCTTCTCTTTATCTTAGATCTAACTACGTTATGCACTAACATCTTCAATATACCCATGGTGAATTTTGATGTGTTCATAATAATTCATGATGGATACATTAAAGCACTAAGAAGAATGTTGCACAGCTTTTTGTGGTTCCAATATGGTATGTAAATCATGAAACAAAGCAATTTTTGGTTGTTCACTTTGACATAGATGACACAAAATACTTTAGAGGAACACTTTAACTAAATTGTTGAAGTATGCTCCATAATTCATCATCATCTCTAGAGAACAAACCTTATGCTTTGATGGAATTCTATGA
>NW_027339928.1:0-913 GCF_000331145.2 Cicer arietinum | reverse complement strand
GAGATCTGGAGAAGAGGGAAATAGAGTTATGTGCTATTGAGTCAAGAGGATTAAAGATTTTCGTTGTTACCATCCTCCAAAGTTCAAAGGTGATGAGAACTCGGGAAAAGAGCTGATTAGTGGATTCAAGAAAATGGAAAAGATCTTCGAGATGACGGATTGTGAGGCAGAGTTGAAGCAAATCACGACGACATGGAATTTAGGAAATGGTTCCAAGGACACAGAAGCTATGTGTTGGTGTTAACTCGAAGATGATGAGTATGGATGGATTGACATTAGACTAATAAGGGATTTCATGTAAGGATCTAAGTGGAGAGCTTTTTAAGAAGAGCATTAGATGTTCGCCTGGTAGATTTCAGGATAAGACTGGATGAAGTTTAATAACTGTCAAAGAGGTGTGAACACCCTGAAATTATTGAGGAGATAGGGATTCCATTTGGAATAGCATTTGGTGCTTAGGTATCAACGAAATAGGCTTGTATCGAAGTTAAAGGAAGGCTATTACAGTTCGGTTAAGATAGTCTAAGCCACAATCATGGTTGTTGGCTACTTATTGACAAATTGAGGAACTGATCATCCTTAATCTCTTGTTGATAGTAAACAAAATCATGTTGAATGGAACAGACGAGTCTTACCAACTATGAAAGTGCGTAATGTTATTAAATATCTATGAAAAGGGATAGACGACACTTTCTTCACAGAAACATGACAAAGCAAGTTCTATCATGTAGGTTGAGTTGAGTGCAAACCTGGTGCAGTTATTACTCTTACTTTAAGTTTCGTAGGACAGGTTTTGCTAAGATTGTGGCTCCACTGACACAACTTACCCGAAAAGATCAACCGTTCGCATGGACGGAGAAGTGTGAAGAAAACTTCCAGTTACTAAAGAGAAAATTGACGACCTCACCTGTAT